>NW_027592268.1:0-58929 GCF_964213995.1 Mustelus asterias
CTCTCTCCCCCCCTCGCCCCTCTCTCTCCCCCTCGCCCCCTCTCTCCCCCCCTCGCCCCCTCTCTGTGTGTGAAGCCCTCCCTCCGTGCCAGGGGTGACAGGTTCTTTTCACTTTTGCTGCCACCTGTAAAGACTGCCGGGGAAGCTCCGTCGCTCGGAGAGCTCACGCACCTATGGTGAGCGCCGACGCTCTAACAAAGGATCGGCTAAGGGCAAGCAGCCGCGCTCCAGGAGTGATGTGGACATCCAGGCCGCCGCCACGGCCAGCGACCTGCAGAGCCAGAAGTAGGTGCCAACATTTCACCGGGTCAGGGAGAGGGAACCGGAGACTCGTGGGAGCACAGCCCCTTCCCCCACCGCCGGCACTGACAACAGAACTCAGCAATCCCAGCCTCGCGAGCCATCATCTCATCAACTGGCAGCCAGGGGCCGAGGGGCACGGGGAGAGTGAGGGGGCACGGGGGAGAGTGAGGGGGCACGGGGAGAGTGAGGGGGCACGGGGAGAGTGAGGGGGCACGGGGAGAGTGGGGGGGCACGGGGAGAGTGGGGGGGCACGGGGGAGAGTGGGGGGGCACGGGGAGAGTGGGGGGGCACGGGGAGAGTGGGGGGCACGGGGAGAGTGGGGGGGCACGGGAGAGTGGGGGGGCACGGGGAGAGTGGGGGGGCACGGGGAGAGTGGGGGGGCACGGGGAGAGTGGGGGGGGCACGGGGAGAGTGGGGGGGCACGGGGAGAGTGGGGGGAGTGAGGGGACACGGGGAGAGTGAGGGGACACGGGGAGAGGGGGAGAGTGAGGGGCACGGGGAGAGTGCGGGGCACGGGGCTAGGGGGAGAGTGCGGGGCACGGGGCTAGGGGGAGAGTGCGGGGCACGGGGAGAGGGGGAGAGTGCGGGGCACGGAGAGAGTGAGGGGCAAGGGGAGAGGGGGAGAGTGAGGGGCAAGGGGAGAGGGGGAGAGTGAGGGGCACGTGGAGAGGGGAGAGTGAGGGGCACGGGGAGAGTGAGGGGCACGGGGAGAGTGAGGGGCATGGGGAGGGGGAGAGTGAGGGGACATGGGGAGAGGGGGAGAGTGAGGGGCATGGGGAGAGTGAGGGGCACAGGGAGAGGGGGAGAGTGAGGGGCACGGGGAGAGTGAGGGGCGCGGGGAGAGGGGAAGAGTGAGGGGCATGGGGAGAGTGAGAGGACACGGGGAGAGGGGGGGAGTGAGGGGCACGGGGAGAGTGAGGGGACACGGGGAGAGGGGGAGAGTGAGGGGCACGGGGAGAGGGGAGCGTGCGGGGCACGGGGAGAGGGGAGCGTGCGGGGCACGGGGAGAGGGGAGAGTGCGGGGCACGGGGAGGGGGGAGAGTGCGGGGCACGGGGAGAGTGCGGGGCACGGGGAGAGGGGCTGAGTGAGGGGCACAGGGAGCGGGGGAGAGTGAGGGGCACGGGTGGAGGGGGAGAGTGCGGGGCACGGGTGGAGGGGGAGAGTCCGGGGCACGGGGAGAGGGGGAGAGTGCGGGGCACGGGGAGAGGGGGAGAGTGCGGGGCACGGGGAGAGGGGGAGAGTGCGGGGCACGGGGAGAGGGGGAGAGTGCGGGGCACGGGGAGAGGGGGAGAGTGCGGGGCACGGGGAGAGGGGGAGAGTGCGGGGCACGGGGAGAGTGCGGGGCACGGGGAGAGGGGGAGAGTGCGGGGCACGGGGAGAGTGCGGGGCACGGGAGAGTGCGGGGCACGGGGAGAGGGGGAGAGTGCGGGGCACGGGGAGAGGGGGAGAGTGCGGGGCACGGGGAGAGGGGGAGAGTGCGGGGCACGGGGAGGAGGAGAGTGCGGGGCACGGGGAGAGGGGGAGAGTGCGGGGCACGGGGAGAGTGCGGGGCACGGGGAGAGTGGGGGGTCACCAGGAGAGTGGGGGGGCACGGGGAGAGTGAGGGGTATGGGGGGAGGGGGAGAGTGAGGGACACGGGGAGAGGGGTAGAGTGAGGGGCACGGGGAGAGGGGTAGTGAGGGGCACGGGGAGAAGGGGGGAGTGAGGGGCACGGGGAGAGGGTGGGATGGAGGGAGCCGGGAGAGGCTGGGATGGAGGGAGCCGGGGAGAGGCTGGGATGGAGGAAGCCGGGGAGAGGCTGGGATGGAGGGAGCCGGGGAGAGGCTGGGATGGACGGAGCCGGGGAGAGGCTGGGATGGAGGGAGCCGGGGAGAGGCTGGGATGGAGGGAGCCGGGGAGAGGCTGGGATGGAGGGAGCCGGGGAGAGGCTGGGATGGAGGGAGCCGGGGAGAGGGTGGGATGGAGGGAGCCGGGGGAGAGGCTGGGATGGACGGAGCCGGGGAGAGGCTGGGATGGAGGGAGCTGGGGAGAGGGTGGGATGGAGGGAGCCGGGGAGAGGCTGATGGACGGAGCCGGGGAGAGGCTGGGATGGACGGAGCCGGGGAGAGGGTGGGATGGAGGGAGCTGGGGAAGAGGGTGGGATTGTGCACACACGGCGGACAGGTGACTGCAGTTCAGGTGAAATGGGGTCAGCTGTGTTTGGGATGATGTGAAACGTGTGAAGTTGAACATTGTGTCTGTGTTGCTGCTGCTTTGTGTGGATAATGAACCTGGCACGGGGCGCTTGCTCACGGCCAGATGCAGCCGGCTCCCAGGGACGTGCAGCCCTTGCGTTTGTTTAGTTTTTCTGGAAGTTATTAATATTTGATGCGTTGTCTGGGGAGCCGCTGTTGTTGTGATATCTGTTTGCACAATCTGTTGTGTTTCTGAGCTTCCGTTCCCCTTGTGGTAATCTTGCTCCTGTTCGCAGCAGCTTTTGCCCATCACTGAGGTGAGGCTGGAGCTGGAATGGCGAGAGCCACTGTGTCCACACCCTTAACACAGCAAACTGTCTCGGCAAATCCCGGGAGCACAAACCAGACAAACATTCGGACCAAGTCCGGGAGGGAGATGCGAGGGCAGGGAAAAGCTTGCTCAAAGCGAGGGAGGGAATTCCGGAGTTCGGGCCCAGTCAGCTCGAAGCCACGGCCACCAATAAGTGTGTCTGGGATATTTGAAAGGGCTCAGTAGCCCGGTGGCTCCTGTCGGCAGCTCCAGACTTTTAACCGAGTTCCGAAATTGAATTCAATCAAAGGGTTCCCTTTTGTTTCATTTTGCTTTTTCTCCTGGCCATCATTGATTTTTAAATTAAGTCGCAGTGCTGAACTGTGGGGTTGTTGCGGGAGCCAGAGGTGGGCAGGATGAAGAGAAACCAGGCGAGTGGTTGTGACGTGCCTGCCTGCAAGGCAGGTGGGAGCAGAATCGAGAGCCACTTCCAAAGGGGAATTTGATAATAAATCTGCTTCAACAGGAGCGATGGATCAGGAGCACCCCCCAACCCCCCAGCCTGTTCCGGCGCTCAGTTGGATCACAGCGCCTCTGTATCTTTAACTCTTGTGTACCCTCCTCGGTTCTTCAAGTGCCTGACCCAAGAAAAATCTATCAGTCTCGCTTTTGAAAATTTCCTGCTGCACCCCCTCTCCCCTCTTTCCCCACCCCCACACTCACTCTCACTCACACACTCACTCACTCTCACTCACTCTCACGCTCACTCTCATGTTCACTCTCACTCATGCTCACTCCCTCCCTTGGTCACTCTCTCTCGCTCACTCTCAAGCTCTCTCATGCCCTTTTTCACGCGCCCTCTCGCTCTCACGCGCGTTCTCGCTCTCTCTCTCGCGCTCTCTCTCTCGCTCTCTCTCGCGCTCTCTCTCTCGCGCTCTCTCTCTCGCGCTCTCTCTCTCTCGCGCTCTCTCTCTCTCGCGCTCTCTCTCTCTCGCGCTCTCTCTCTCTCGCGCTCTCTCGCGCTCCCTCTCTCGCGCTCCCTCTCTCGCGCTCTCTCTCTCGCTCTCTCTCTCTCGCTCTCTCTCTCGCGCTCTCTCTCTCGCGCTCTCTCTCTCGCGCTCTCTCTCTCGCGCTCTCTCTCGCGCTCTCTCTCTCGCGCTCTCTCTCTCGCGCTCTCTCTCTCGCGCTCTCTCTCTCGCGCTCTCTCTCTCGCGCTCTCTCTCTCGCGCTCTCTCTCTCGCGCTCTCTCTCTCGCGCTCTCTCTCTCGCGCTCTCTCTCTCGCGCTCTCTCTCGCGCTCTCTCTCTCGCGCTCTCTCTCTCGCGCTCTCTCTCTCGCGCTCTCTCTCGCGCTCTCTCTCTCGCGCTCTCTCTCTCGCGCTCTCTCTCTCGCGCTCTCTCTCTCTCGCGCTCTCTCTCTCGCGCTCTCTCTCTCGCGCTCTCTCTCTCGCGCTCTCTCTCTCGCGCTCTCTCTCTCGCGCTCTCTCTCTCGCGCTCTCTCTCTCGCGCTCTCTCTCTCGCGCTCTCTCTCTCGCGCTCTCTCTCTCGCGCTCTCTCTCTCGCGCTCTCTCTCTCGCGCTCTCTCTCTCTCGCGCTCTCTCTCTCTCGCGCTCTCACTCACGCACGCTCACTCACTCTCACTTTCGCTCACTCTCACCTTTTCACGCTCACTGTCTCGCTCGCTCACTCACTCTCTCACTCCCTCGCTCACTCTCTCTCGCTCACTCTCAAGCTCTCTCATGCTCTTTCTCATGCGCTCTCTCGCGCTCCCACTCTCTCGCGCTCCCGCCCTCTCACTCTCTCGCGCTCTCTCTCGCGCGCTCTCACTCTCTCGCGCCTCTCGCCCTCTCACTCTCTCGCGCTCTCTCTCGCGCGCTCTCACTCTCTCGCGCTCTCTCTCGCGCTCTCACTATCACTCTCGCGCACTCACTCTCTCGCGCACTCACTCTCTCGCGCACTCACTCTCTCGCACACTCATTCTCTCGCTCTCTCGTGCTCTCCTGCTCTCACCCTCTCGCTCTCTTACTTTCTTGCTCTCTCGTGCGCTCTCACTCTCTCGTGCGCTCTCACTCTCCTCGGCGCTCTCACTCTCTCGTGCGCTCTCACTCTCTCGTGCGCTCTCACTCTCTCGCACTCTCACTCTCTCGCACTCTCACTCTCTCGTGCTCTCACTCTCTTGCTCTCTTGTGCTCTCAATCTCTCGCTCTCTCGCGCTCTCACTTGCACTCTCTCTCGCACTCTCACTCCCCCTCTCACTCTCTCGCGCTCTCTCTCGCGCACTCACTCTCACTCTCGCGCACTCACTCTCTCACGCTCATTCACCTCTCGCGCTCTCACTCTCTCGCGCTCTCACTCTCTCGCGCTCTCTCTCTCGTGCTCTCACTCTCTCGCGCTCTCTCTCTCTCGCGCTCTCACTCTCACTCGCTCTCGCGCTCTCACTCTCACACTCTCTCATTCACTCGCGCTCTCGCGCTCTCACTCTCTCACTAGCGCTCTCACGCGCTCAGACTCTCACTCTCTCGCGCGCTCTCGCTCTCTCTCGCTCTCTCTCGCACTCACTTTCACTCACTCTCTCTCGCGCTCTCACTATCACTGTCGCGCTCTCACTATCACTGTCGCGCACTCACTCTCTCGCACACTCATTCTCTCGCTCTCTCGTGCTCTCCTGCTCTCACCCTCTCGCTCTCTTACTTTCTTGCTCTCTCGTGCGCTCTCACTCTCTCGTGCGCTCTCACTCTCTCGCACTCTCACTCTCTCGTGCTCTCACTCTCTTGCTCTCTTGTGCTCTCAATCTCTCGCTCTCTCGCGCTCTCACTTGCACTCTCTCTCGCACTCTCACTCCCCCTCTCACTCTCTCGCGCTCTCTCTCGCGCACTCAGTCTCACTCTCGCGCACTCACTCTCACGCTCATTCACCTCTCGCGCTCACTCACTCGCGCTCTCACTCTCTCGCGCTCTCACTCTCTCGCGCTCTCACTCTCTCGCGCACACACTCTCCTCGCGCACACACTCTCTCGCGCACTCACTCTCTCGCGCACTCACTCTCTCGCGCTCTCACTCTCTCGCGCTCTCTCACTCTCTCGCGCTCTCACTCACTCGCGCTCACTCTCGCGCGCTCTCACTCTCTCGCGCTCTCACTCTCTCGCGCTCTCACTCTCTCGCGCTCTCACTCTCTCGCGCTCTCACTCTCTCGCGCTCTCACTCTCTCGCGCTCTCACTCTCTCGCGCTCTCACTCTCTCGCGCTCTCACTCTCTCGCGCTCTCACGCTCTCACTCTCTCGCGCTCTCACTCTCTCGCGCTCTCACTCTCTCGTGCTCTCACTCTCTCGCTCTCTCGCGCTCTCACTCTCTCGCGCTCTCACTCTCTCGCTCTCGCGCTCTCGCGCTCTCACTCTCACTCTCTCGCGCTCTCACTCTCTCGCGCTCTCACTCTCTCGCGCTCTCACTCTCTCGCGCTCTCACTCTCTCGCGCTCTCACTCTCTCGCGCTCTCACTCTCTCGCGCTCTCACGCTCTCACTCTCTCGCGCTCTCACTCTCTCGCGCTCTCACTCTCTCGCGCTCTCACTCTCTCACTCTCTCGCTCTCTCCTCTCGCGCTCTCACTCTCTCGCGCTCTCGCGCTCTCACTCTCTCGCGCTCTCGCGCTCTCACTCTCTCGCGCTCTCACTCGCTCGCGCTCTCTCGCTCCGTCTCTCTCCGCTCTCTCTCTCTCGCCTCTCTCTCTCTCTCTCGCGCTCTCTCTCTCTCGCGCTCTCTCTCTCTCGCGCTCTCTCTCTCGCGCTCTCTCTCGCGCTCTCTCTCGCGCTCTCTCTCGCGCTCTCTCTCTCTCGCGCTCTCGCTCTCTCTCGCGCTCTCGCTCTCTCTCGCTATCTCGCGCTCTCGCTCTCTCGCGCTCTCGCTCTCTCACTCCTCGTGCTCTCGCTCTCCCGCACTCACTCTCTCGCGCTCTCGCTCTCCCGCACTCACTCTCTCGCGCTCTCGCGCTCTCTCGCTCTCTCGCTCTCTCGCTCTCTCGCGCTCTCGCTCTCTCACTCGCTCTCTCACTCTCTCGCGCTCTCGCGCTCTCGCTCTCTCGCTCTCCCGCACTCACTCACAATCACATACACACACAGTATTGTCCGGCTTTCACTGCGGTCAGAGTTGGGAGCAGAGTTCCAGATTCCCACTGCTCTTCATGTCCTGGTATGTCTCCTGACATTCCCCCTTGAATTGCTTGCCTCCCGTTTTACAGTTCCACACTTGCCCCCCACCCTCTCCCCTCTCCTTGCTCTGGACTCCAGGCTGCCACCTCTCTGCCTCGCGCCCTTCCGAGTGCTTGAAGCATTTTTTATGCCACTATCAGATTGCTGCACTTGTTTAAACCCCCCCCCCCCTGCTTGAGGCTATACTGTACCCCCTCCAACCTGTGCAAGGCTGTGGAGAAAGGACAGGAGGGGCAGTGGGTATGGGACTAATTGCATTGCTCCTTCAAAGCACCAGCACAGGCACACTGGGCTGAATAGCCTTCTCTTGTCATGTACGAATTTTTGCTGTAACCTATTAGCCCAGCGCACACTGACCTCCCAGCGCACACTGACCTCCCGCGTGACCCTGCGCACTCTGACCTCCCGCGTGACCCTGCGCGCCCTGACCTCCCGCGTGACCCTGCGCGCCCTGACCTCCCGCGTGACCTGCGCGCCCTGACCTCCCGCGTGACCCTGCGCGCCCTGACCTCCCGCGTGACCCTGCGCTCTCTGACCTCCCGCGTGACCCTGCGCACTCTGACCTCCCGCGTGACCCCGCGCGCCCTGACTTCGCGCGTGACCCTGCGCGCCCTGACCTCCCGCGTGACCCTGCACACACTGACCTCCCGCGTGACCCTGCGCGCCCTGACCTCCCGCGTGACCCTGCGCGCCCTGACCTCCCGCGTGACCTGCGCGCCCTGACCTCCCGCGTGACCCTGCGCGCCCTGACCTCCCGCGTGACCCTGCGCTCTCTGACCTCCCGCGTGACCCTGCGCACTCTGACCTCCCGCGTGACCCCGCGCGCCCTGACTTCACGCGTGACCCTGCGCGCCCTGACCTCCCGCGTGACCCTGCACACTCTGACCTCCCGCGTGACCCTGCGCGCCCTGACCTCCCGCGTGACCCTGCGCGCCCTGACCTCCCGCGTGACCCTGCGCGCCCTGACCTCCCGCGTGACCCTGCTCGCCCTGACCTCCCGCGTGACCCTGCGCGCGACCCTGCGTGCCCTGACCTCCCGCGTGACCCTGCACGCCCTGACCTCCCGCGTGACCCTGCGTGCCCTGACCTCCCGCGTGTCCTTGCGTGCCCTGACCTCCCGCGTGACCCTGCACACTCTGACCTCCCGCGTGACCCTGCGTGCTCTGACCTCCCGCGTGACCCTGCGCGCCTGACCTCCCGCGTGACCCTGCGCGCCCTGACCTCCCGCGTGACCCTGCGCGCCTGACCTCCCACGTGACCCTGCACGCTCTGACCTCGCGCGTGACCCTGCGCACCCTGACCTCGCGCGTGACCCTGCGCGCCCTGACCTCGCGCGTGACCCTGCGCGCCCTGACCTCGCGCGTGACCCTGCGCGCCCTGACCTCGCGTGTGACCCTGCGCATCCTGACTTCGCGCCCTGACCTCCCGCGTGACCCTGTGCTCTCTGACCTCCCGCGTGACCCTGCGCTCTCTGACCTCCCGCGTGACCTTGCGCGCCCTGACCTCCCGCGTGACCCTGCGCTCTCTGACCTCCCGCGTGACCCTGCGCGCCCTGACCTCGCGCGTGACCCTGCGCATCCTGACTTCGCGCGTGACCCTGCGCGCCCTGACCTCGCGCTTGACCCTGCGCTCTCTGATCTCCTGCGTGACCCTGCGCGCCCTGACCTCCCGCGTGACCCTGCGCACCCTGACATACCGCGTGTCCCTGCGCGCCCTGACCTCGCGCGTGACCCTGCGCATCCTGACTTCGCGCGTGACCCTGCGCGCCCTGACCTCGCGCTTGACCCTGCGCTCTCTGACCTCCTGCGTGACCCTGCACGCCCTGACCTCGCGCGTGACCCTGCGCGCCCTGACCTCGCGCGTGACCCTGCGCGCCCTGACCTCGCGCGTGACCCTGCGCGCCCTGACCTCGCGCGTGACCCTGCGCGCCCTGACCTCGCGTGTGACCCTGCGCATCCTGACTTCGCGCCCTGACCTCCCGCGTGACCCTGTGCTCTCTGACCTCCCGCGTGACCCTGCGCTCTCTGACCTCCCGCGTGACCCTGCGCTCTCTGACCTCCCGCGTGATCCTGCGCATCCTGACTTCGCGCGTGACCCTGCGCGCCCTGACCTCGCGCTTGACCCTGCGCTCTCTGACCTCCTGCGTGACCCTGCGCGCCCTGACCTCCCGCGTGACCCTGCGCGCCCTGACATACCGCGTGTCCCTGTGCGCCCTGACCTCGCGCGTGACCCTGCGCATCCTGACTTCGCGCGTGACCCTGCGCGCCCTGACCTCGCGCTTGACCCTGCGCTCTCTGACCTCCTGCGTGACCCTGTGCGCCCTGACCTCCCGCGTGACCCTGCGCGCCCTGACATACCGCGTGTCCCTGACCTCGCGCGTGACCCTGCGCATCCTGACTTCGCGCCCTGACCTCGCGCGTGACCCTGCGCTCTCTGACCTCGCGCGTGACCCTGCGCGCCCTGACCTCCCGCGTGACCCTGCGCTCTCTGACCTCCCGCGTGACCCTGCGCACTCTGACCTCCCGCGTGACCCTGCGCTCTCTGACCTCGCGCGTGACCCTGCGCGCCCTGACCTCGCGCTTGACCCTGCGCATCCTGACTTCGCGCGTGACCCTGCGCGCCCTGACCTCCCGCGTGACCCTGCGCGCCCTGACATACCGCGTGTCCCTGCGCGCCCTGACCTCGCGCGTGACCCTGCGCACCCTGACCTCCCGCGTGACCCTGCGCACCCTGACCTCCCGCGTGTCCTTGCGCGCCCTGACCTCCCGCGTGTCCTTGCGTGCCCTGACCTCCCGCGTGTCCTTGCGTGCCCTGACCTCCCGCGTGTCCTTGCGCACTCTGACCTCCCGCGTGACCCTGCACACTCTGACCTCCCGCGTGACCCTGCGTGCTCTGACCTCCCGCGTGACCCTGCGCGCCTGACCTCCCGCGTGACCCTGCACGCTCTGACCTCCCGCGTGACCCTGCACACTCTGACCTCCCGCGTGACCCTGCGTGCTCCGACCTCCCGCGTGACACTGCGCGCCCTGACCTCCCGCGTGACCCTGCACGCTCTGACCTCCCGCGTGACCCTGCACACTCTGACCTCCCGCGTGACCCTGCGTGCTCCGACCTCCCGCGTGACACTGCGCGCCCTGACCTCCCGCGTGACCCTGCACGCTCTGACCTCCCGCGTGACCCTGCACACTCTGACCTCCCGCGTGACCCTGCACACTCTGACCTCCCGCGTGACCCGGTGCGCCCTGACCTCCCGCGTGACCCTGCGCTCTCTGACCTCCCGCGTGACCCTGCGCTCTCTGACCTCCCGCGTGACCCTGCGCTCTCTGACCTCCCGCGTGACCCTGCGCTCTTTGACCTCCCGCGTGACCCTGCGCGCCCTGACCTCCCGCGTGACCCTGCGCGCCCTGACCTCCCACGTGACCCTGCGCGCCCTGACCTCGCGCGTGACCCTGCGCGCCCTGACCTCCCGCGTGACCCTGCGCGCCCTGACATACCGCGTGTCCCTGCGCGCCCTGACCTCGCGCGTGACCCTGCGCATCCTGACTTCGCGCCCTGACCTCCCGCGTGACCCTGCGCTCTCTGACCTCCCGCGTGACCCTGCGCTCTCTGACCTCGCGCGTGACCCTGCGCGCCCTGACCTCGCGCGTGACCCTGCGCTCTCTGACCTCCCGCGTGACCCTGCGCTCTCTGACCTCCCGCGTGACCTGCGCTCTCTGACCTCCCGCGTGACCCTGCGCTCTCTGACCTCCCGCGTGACCCTGCGCATCCTGACTTCGCGCCCTGACCTCCCGCGTGACCCTGCGCTCTCTGACCTCCCGCGTGACCCTGCGCGCCCTGACCTCGCGCGTGACCCTGCGCATCCTGACCTCCCGCGTGACCCTGCGCTCTCTGACCTCCCGCGTGACCCTGCGCTCTCTGACCTCCTGCGTGACCCTGCGCGCCCTGACCTCGCGCGTGACCCTGCGCGCCCTGACCTCGCGCGTGACCCTGCGCATCCTGACTTCGCGCGTGACCCTGCGCGCCCTGACCTCCCGCGTGAACCTGCGCGCCCTGACATACCGCGTGTCCCTGCGCGCCCTGACCTCGCGCGTGACCCTGCGCGCCCTGACCTCCCACGTGAACCTGCGCATTCTGACCTCCCGCGTGACCCTGCACACTCTGACCTCCCGCGTGACCCTGCGTGCTCTGACCTCCCGCGTGACCCTGCGCGCCCTGACCTCCCGCGTGACCCTGCACGCTCTGACCTCCCGCGTGACCCTGCACACTCTGACCTCCCGCGTGACCCTGCGCGCCCTGACCTCCCGCGTGACCCTGCGCGCCCTGACCTCCCGCGTGACCCTGCACGCTCTGACCTCCCGCGTGACCCTGCACACTCTGACCTCCCGCGTGACCCTGCACACTCTGACCTCCCGCGTGACCCTGCGTGCTCTGACCTCCCGCGTGACCCGGTGCGCCCTGACCTCCCGCGTGACCCTGCACGCTCTGACCTCCCGCGTGACCCTGCACACTCTGACCTCCCGCGTGACCCTGCACACTCTGACCTCCCGCGTGACCCTGCACACTCTGACCTCCCGCGTGACCCTGCACACTCTGACCTCCCGCGTGACCCTGCACACTCTGACCTCCCGCGTGACCCTGCGTGCTCTGACCTCCCGCGTGACACGGTGCGCCCTGACCTCCCGCGTGACCCTGCACACTTTGCAGATTATAACAATTCACTGCAGAAAAATGATTCTCATCACTTCCTCTGGTTCTTTTCCTGATTCTCTCCAATCTGTGTCGCTCTGGTTACCCACCCTCCTGCCACTGGAAACACTTTCTCCTCACTCACTCCATCCAAACCCCCCTTCATAATTTTGAAAGCCTCGATCCAATCTCCGCCAAACCTTCTCTGTTCTGAGGAGAACGATCCCTGCTTTTCCCAGTCTGTCCACGTTCTCTGAACCCTCTCATCCCTGGGAGTGCGCTGGGGAAATCTCCTCTCGCCCTTCCACCACCCCCTCCCTGAGACTTCTCTGGCCCGCGCACCGCCCCTCTGGCCTGCAAGTGCTCTCGCTCTGCCCTCCACCTGGCCTGCCTCTGCTTTCTGTCTACCCCCCCCGCTCCCCGCCTGCAGTGTCCGGTCCCAGCCCCGGTGTTACCTCCCGCCAGCCAGCCCCGCTCACCCTGTGCTTTCTCTCCTCCTGCAGCGTGGAGCCTGGGGGGAGCAGAGGGGCAGACAGCCAGCAGTCCTTTCTGTCTCCCCAGTCTGAGGATAATGGGCCGCGTGTTTCGGAGCTGGAGGCTGACCCGCCGAGCTGGCGGCAATTCATCAACCCCGAAACCCTCCTCAGGCTGAAGAAAAGTGAAATCAAGCGGCAAGAAGTCATCAACGGTAAGGTGTCCACACCACGCCCACCCCTCACACAGAGTGTCCCCACCATCCTCTCTGGTTAGCGGCTTCCCCCTTCCCTTCATCCCATCAGTCAGGGGCCCCAACACCTCCTCTACCAGCACAGACCCTCTGACAGTGCGGCACTCCCTCAGTACTGACCCTCTGACAGTGCAGCACTCCCTCAGCACTGACCCTCTGACAGTGCAGCACTCCCTCAGTACTGACCCTCTGACAGTGCAGCACTCCCTCAGCACTGACCCTCTGACAGTGCGGCACTCCCTCAGTACTGACCCTCTGACAGTGCAGCACTCCCTCAGTACTGACCCTCTGACAGTGCAGCACTCCCTCAGCACTGACCCTCTGACAGTGCAGCACTCCCTCAGTACTGACCCTCTGACAGTGCAGCACTCCCTCAGTACTGACCCTCTGACAGTGCAACAGTCCCTCAGTACTGACCCTCTGACAGTGCAGCACTCCCTCAGTACTGACCCTCTGACATTGCAGCACTCCCTCAGCACTGACCCTCTGACAGTGCGGCACTCCCTCAGTACTGACCCTCTGACAGTGCAGCACTCCCTCAGCACTGACCCTCTGACAGTGCAGCACTCCCTCAGTACTGACCCTCTGACAGTGCAGCACTCCCTCAGTACTGACCCTCTGACAGTGCAGCACTCCCTCAGCACTGACCCTCTGACAGTGCAGCACTCCCTCAGTACTGACCCTCTGACAGTGCAGCACTCCCTCAGTACTGACCCTCTGACAGTGCAGCACTCCCTCAGCACTGACCCTCTGACAGTGCGGCACTCCCTCAGTACTGACCCTCTGACAGTGCAGCACTCCCTCAGCACTGACCCTCTGACAGTGCGGCACTCCCTCAGTACTGACCCTCTGACAGTGCAGCACTCCCTCAGCACTGACCCTCTGACAGTGCAGCACTCCCTCAGTACTGACCCTCTGACAGTGCAGCGCACCCTCAGTACTGACCCTCTGACAGTGCAGCACTCCCTCAGTACTGACCCTCTGACAGTGCAGCACTCCCTCAGTACTGACCCTCTGACAGTGCAGCACTCCCTCAGTACTGACCCTCTGACAGTGCAGCACTCCCTCAGCACTGACCCTCTGACAGTGCGGCACTCCCTCAGTACTGACCCTCTGACAGTGCAGCACTCCCTCAGTACTGACCCTCTGACAGTGCAGCACTCCCTCAGTACTGACCCTCTGACAGTGCAGCACTCCCTCAGTACTGACCCTCTGACAGTGCAGCACTCCCTCAGTACTGACCCTCTGACAGTGCAGTTATTGATATAGAGTTTATGTCATTGATGAGCCAGTCATGTGAACCATGAGCAAAAGAGCGCATGTTACAGAGACGGAACCAAACTCTTTTATGTTACGGTCGCAGCTCCCAGTCTGATCTCAGTGATGACATTCCTGGCTCCCAGTCTAATCTCAGTGATGACATTCCCGGCTCCCAGTCTGATCTCAGTGATGACATTCCCGGCTCCCAGTCTGATCTCAGTGATGACATTCCCGGCTCCCAGTCTAATCTCAGTGATGACATTCCCGGCTCCCAGTCTGATCTCAGTGATGACATTCCCGGCTCCCAGTCTAATCTCAGTGATGACATTCCCGGCTCCCAGTCTGATCTCAGTGATGACGTTCCCGGCTCCCAGTCAAATCTCAGTGATGACGTTCCCGGCTCCCAGTCTGATCTCGGTGATGACGTTCCCGGCTCCCAGTCTAATCTCAGTGATGACATTCTCGGCTCCCAGTCTAATCTCGGTGATGACATTCCCGGCTCCCAGTCTGATCTCGGTGATGACGTTCCCAGCTTTCAGTCTAATCTCGGTGATGACGTTCCCAGCACCCAGTCTGATCTTGGTGACATTCCCAGCTCCCTGTCTGATCTCAGTGGCGTTCCCAGCTCCCAGTCCGATCCCGATAACATTCCTAGCTCCCGGCCTGATCTTGGTGACGGTGTTCCCAGCTCCCAGTCTGATCTGTAACGTTCCCAGCTCCCAGACTGATTTCAATGACCTTCCCAGCTCCCAGTCGGATCTCGGTGACGGCATTCCCAGCTCCCAGTCGGATCTCGGTGACGACGTTCCCAGCTCCCGGTCTGATCTTGGTGAAGGCGTTCCCACTCCCGGTCTGATCTCGGTGAAGGCGTTCCCAGCTCCCAGTCTGGTCTCGGTGACATTCCCAGCTCCCAGTCGGATCTCGGTGAAGGCGTTCCCAGCTCCCAGTCTGGTCTCGGTGACATTCCTAGCTCCCAGTCTGATCCGGCTGCCCCTCTTCTCTCCCCCGCAGAGCTCTTCATTACTGAACATGCTCATGTGCGGATGCTGAAGGTTCTCTATGACGTTTTCTACCATCGCATGCTGACCGAGGCCATCCTGACTGACACCGAACTGCAGAGCATCTTCCCCAGCCTGGACGAGCTGATCGAGGTGCACGGTACGCCAGCGGCCCTGTGCCCGGGGGACCTGGGGCACTTCCACCCGGTCGGAAAGGGAGAGAGGCACATCGGACAGGGGCTGACAGCGGGTGTGGGAGGGGTTGAAGAACTGCACCGGGAATGTAGAGGGAGGAAAGGGGTGCACAACCTGGAGAATATTGGGGGAGGTGGGTGAGGAGAGAGGAGGAATAGGGAGGAGGGTGTGGGGATATGGGGGAGGGAGATGGGGAGGAGGGTGTGGGGAGGAGGGGGATGGGAAGGAGGGTGTGGGGATATGGGGGAGGGGGATGGGAAGGAGGGTGTGGGGATATGGGGGAGGGGGATGGGGAGGAGGGTGTGGGGTTATGGGGGAGGGAGATGGGGAGGAGGGTGTGGAGGAGGGGGATGGGGAGGAGGGTGTGGGGTTATGGGGGAGGGAGATGGGGAGGAGGGTGTGGAGGAGGGGGATGGGGAGGAGGGTGTGGGGATGTGGGGGAGGAGGGGGATGGGGAGGAGGGTGTGAGGATATGGGGGAGGAAGGGGATGGGGAGGAGGGTGTGGGGAGGAGGGTGTGAGGATATGGGGGAGGGGGGCGGGGAGGTGTGAGGATATGGGGGATGGGGAGGAGGGTGTGGGGATATGGGGAAGGGGGATGGGGAGGTGTGGGGATATGGGGGAGGGGGATGGGGAGGTGTGGGGATATGGGGGAGGGGGATGGGGAGGAGGGTGTGGGGATATGGGGAGGAGGGTGTGGGGATATGGGGGATGGGGAGGAGGGTGTGGGGATATGGGGGAGGGGGATGGGGAGGAGGGTGTGGGGATATGGGGGAGGGGGATCGGGAGGAGGGTGTGGGGATATGGGGAGGAGGGTGTGGGGATATGGGGGAGGAGGATGGGGAGGAGGGTGTGATGATATGGGGGAGAGGGAGGAGGGTGAGAGTGAACGGGGATCTCGGATTTTCACCGCTGCATCTCTCCTTCCAGCATCTTTTTATGAAAGCATGAAGAAGATTCGGCAAGACGACAGCTACCTGGTAACGGAGATTGGTCACACCTTACTCGCCAGGGTAGGTTAGCAACTGGAATCGGGGAGCTCACTGCTCCGCTCAACAGCTTGTGTCAGCTCCGTGTCCCTCCCGAGGGCTCACACTCGCTCCGTGTCCCTCCCGAGGGCTCACACTCGCTCCGTGTCCCTCCCGAGGGCTCACACTCACTCTGTGCTCTCCTCCCTCTCTCTCAGTTCCATGGCACAGAGGGCGACTGGTTTAAGAAGCTGGCTTCACGTTTCTGCAGCCGCCAATCGTACGCCCTGGAGCAAATTAAAATCAAGCACAGGAAAGATCCACGATTCAACCAGTTCATTCAGGTTAGTCTTGTCTTCTCCACCTCCCACACCACCCGCCTCCCCCGCCTGGGCTCCGCCTCCCCCGTCCCGGCTCCGCCTCCCCCGCCCCGGCTCCGCCTCTCCAGTCCCGGCCCCAGCTCCGCCTGCCCAGCTCCGCCTCCCCCGCCCCGGCTCCGCCTCTCCGGTCCCGGCTCCCCCGCCCCGACCCCCGCCTCCCCCGCCCCGGCTCCGCCTCCCCCGCCCTCTCCCCTGCCCCGGCCTCCCCCGCCCCGGCTCCGCCTACCCCGCCCCGGCTCCGCCTACCCCGCCCCAGCTCCGCCTACCCCACCCCGGCTCCGCCTACCCCGCCCCGACTCCGCCTACCCCGCCCCGGCTCCGCCTACCCCGCCCCGGCTCCGCCTACCCCGCCCCAGCTCCGCCTACCCCACCCCGGCTCCGCCTACCCCGCCCCGACTCCGCCTACCCCGCCCCGGCTCCGCCTACCCCGCCCCGGCTCCGCCTACCCCGCCCCGGCTCCGCCTACCCCGCCCCGGCTCCGCCTACCCCGCCCCGGCTCCGCCTACCCCGCCCCGGCTCCGCCTACCCCGCCCCGGCTCCGCCTACCCCGCCCCGGCTCCGCCTACCCCGCCCCGGCTCCGCCTACCCCGCCCCGGCTCCGCCTACCCCGCCCCGGCTCCGCCTACCCCGCCCCGGCTCCGCCTACCCCGCCCCGGCTCCGCCTCCCACCGCCCCGGCTCCGCCTCGCCCTCCCCGGCTCCGCCTCGCCCGCCCCGGCTCCGCCTCCCCCGCCCCGGCTCCGCCTCCCACCGCCCCGGCTCCGCCTCGCCCTCCCCGGCTCCGCCTCGCCCGCCCCGGCTCCGCCTCCCCCGCCCCGGCTCCGCCTCCCCCGCCCCGGCTCCGCCTCCCCCGCCCCGGCTCCGCCTCCCCCGCCCCGGCTCCGCCTCCCCCGCCCCGGCTCCGCCTCCCCCGCCCCGGCTCCGCCTCCCCCGCCCCGGCTCCGCCTCCCCCGCCCCGGCTCCGCCTCCCCCGCCCCGGCTCCGCCTCCCCGCCCCCGCTCCGCCTCCCCCGCCCCGGCTCCGCCTCCCCCGCCCCCGCTCCGGCTCCGCCTCCCCCGCCCCGGCTCCGCCTCCCCGGCTCCGCCTCCCCCGCCCCAGCTCCGCCTCCCCCGCCCCGGCTCCGCCTCCCCGCCCCGGCTCCGCCTCCCCGCCCCGGCTCCGCCTCCCCGCCCCGGCTCCGCCTCCCCCGCCCCGGCTCCGCCTCCCCCGCCCCGGCTCCGCCTCCCCCGCCCCGGCTCCGCCTCCCCCGCCCCGGCTCCGCCTCCCCCGCCCCGGCTCCGCCTCCCCCGCCCCGGCTCCGCCTCGCCCTCCCCGGCTCCGCCTCGCCCTCCCCGGCTCCGCCTCGCCGCCCTGGCTCCGCCTCCCCCGCCCCGGCTCCGCCTCCCCCGCCCCGGCTCCGCCTCCCCCGCCCCGGCTCCGCCTCCCCCGCCCCGGCTCCGCCTCCCCCGCCCCGGCTCCGCCTCCCCCGCCCCGGCTCCGCCTCCCCCGCCCCGGCTCCGCCTACCCCACCCCGGCTCCGCCTACCCCGCCCCGGCTCCGCCTACCCCGCCCCGGCTCCGCCTACCCCGCCCCGGCTCCGCCTCCCCCGCCCCGGCTCCGCCTCCCACCGCCCCGGCTCCGCCTCGCCCTCCCCGGCTCCGCCTCGCCCGCCCCGGCTCCGCCTCGCCCGCCCCGGCTCCGCCTCCCACCGCCCCGGCTCCGCCTCGCCCTCCCCGGCTCCGCCTCGCCCTCCCCGGCTCCGCCTCGCCCTCCCCGGCTCCGCCTCCCCCGCCCCGGCTCCGCCTCCCCCGCCCCGGCTCCGCCTCCCCCGCCCCGGCTCCGCCTCCCCCGCCCCGGCTCCGCCTCCCCCGCCCCGGCTCCGCCTCCCCCGCCCCGGCTCCGCCTCCCCCGCCCCGGCTCCGCCTCCCCCGCCCCGGCTCCGCCTCCCCCGCCCCGGCTCCGCCTCCCCCGCCCCGGCTCCGCCTCCCCCGCCCCGGCTCCGCCTCCCCCGCCCCGGCTCCGCCTCCCCCGCCCCGGCTCCGCCTCCCCCGCCCCCGCTCCGCCTCCGCCTCCCCCACCCCGGCTCCGCCTCCCCGGCTCCGCCTCCCCCGCCCCGGCTCCGCCTCCCCCGCCCCGGCTCCGCCTCCCCGCCCCGGCTCCGCCTCCCCGCCCCGGCTCCGCCTCCCCCGCCCCGGCTCCGCCTCCCCCGCCCCGGCTCCGCCTCCCCCGCCCCAGCTCCGCCTCCCCCGCCCCGGCTCCGCCTCCCCCGCCCCGGCTCCGCCTCGCCCTCCCCGGCTCCGCCTCGCCCTCCCCGGCTCCGCCTCGCCGCCCCCGGCTCCGCCTCCCCCGCCCCGGCTCCGCCTCCCCCGCCCCGGCTCCGCCTACCCCGCCCCGGCTCCGCCTACCCCGCCCCGGCTCCGCCTACCCCGCCCCGGCTCCGCCTCCCCCGCCCCGGCTCCGCCTCCCCCGCCCCCGCCCCGGCTCCGCCTCCCCCGCCCCCGCTCCGGCTCCGCCTCCCCCGCCCCGGCTCCGCCTCCCCCGCCCCGGCTCCGCCTCGCCCTCCCCGGCTCCGCCTCGCCCTCCCCGGCTCCGCCTCGCCCTCCCCGGCTCCGCCTCGCCCTCCCCGGCTCCGCCTCGCCCGCCCCGGCTCCGCCTCGCCCGCCCCGGCTCCGCATCCCCCCGCCCCGGCTCAGCGTCCCCCCAACTCCGCCTTCCCCCGCACCCCCATGCGCCATTGTCTGCCCCCCCCCCCCCCGCGCCATTGTCTGCCCCCCCCCCCCTCCCCCCCCCGCGTCTGCTCTCTCTGGCCGCCTCCTTTGTTGGCTCCCCGCCCCCCTCTCAATCTCTCTCTCTGTCTCTCACTCCCTGTGCAGGATGCAGAAAGTTATCCTCAGTGCCGACGTCTCCAACTCAAGGATATCATTCCCATCGAAATGCAGCGGCTGACCAAGTATCCGCTGCTGCTGGAGAACATCGCCAAGTGCACAGGTACAACACTGAGTCTACTTCTCAATCCCGGCATCCTGCACCACAGCGTATTCCAGGATAGAGCCCAGCCTCCACAGGGAGACACTGACGCACGCATGCGCATACCCTCACTGTCTGCCTCTGATGGAGCAGGAGGCTAAAAGTCTTCAGAAGCAGCCAAAGCCTTTTGTCTTGTATAGTCATTCTCAATCCACCTTCTCCCTGTATCCCTCCATTCCACCCTCTCCCCATGTCCCTCCATTCCACCCTCTCATCATGTCCCTCAATCCCACCTTCTCCCTGTATCCCTCGATACCTCCTCCTCCCCGTATCCCTCGATCCCTCCTTCTCCCCGTATCCCTCGATCCCTCCTTCTCCCCGTATCCCTCGATCCCTCCTTCTCCCCGTATCCCTCGATCCCTCCTTCTCCCCGTATCCCTCGATCCCTCCTTCTCCCCGTATCCCTCGATCCCTCCTTCTCCCCGTATCCCTCGATCCCTCCTTCTCCCCGTATCCCTCGATCCCACCTTCTCCCCGTATCCCTCAATCCCACCTTCTCCCTGTATCCCTCAATCCCACCTTCTCCCCGTATCCCTCAATCCCACCTTCTCCCCGTATCCCTCAATCTCACCTTCTCCCCGTTTCCCTCAATCTCACCTTCTCCCCGTATCCCTCAATCTCACCTTCTCCCCGTATCCCTCAATCTCACCTTCTCCCCGTATCCCTCAATCTCACCTTCTCCCCGTATCCCTCAATCTCACCTTCTCCCCGTATCCCTCAATCTCACCTTCTCCCCGTATCCCTCAATCTCACCTTCTCCCCGTATCCCTCAATCTCACCTTCTCCCCGTATCCCTCAATCTCACCTTCTCCCCGTATCCCTCCATTCCACCTTCTCCCCGTATCCCTCAATCCCACCTTCTCCCCGTATCCCTCAATCTCACCTTCTCCCCGTATCCCTCAATCTCACCTTCTCGCCGTATCTCTCAGTCCCACCTTCTCCCCGTATCCCTCAATCTGTCATATTGTTTGGCTGTTCAGCCAGGAAAGCCATTGCAGCTCGACCCAGACATCTCCTTTAGCACATCCCACATGTTATATATTTCTTTGCTCTCCCAACATCGGATGCGAAGAGGCCAATTAGAAATGCCCCTGCCTCGGCTGCCAGCGTCTCACTAATGCCCTGTACAACTGAACCACAACTGCTTTCGTTCATGTTCAATCATTCTCAAAATAAAGGATAACATTCCATTAGCCTTCTTGATTATTTGCTGGACCTTTTTTCACTCATGCCCTGGTACGCTCAGATCCCTCTGTACATCGGAATTCTACAGCCATTCTCCATTTGAGTAAGTCTCATCCCTGGATCTTGTAAACCTCTGCTACATTCTCCCAACGTCCTTCCTATAGTGTGGCTCCCAGAACTATCCCCAATTTTCCAGCTGAGGTCGAACTAGTGACTTCTATAAATTCAGCAAAACCTCCATTGACTCCAACTAGACTTCCCGCTGCCTCGAAAAAGCAGCCAGTATAATCAAGGACCCCACCGGACATTCTCTCTTCCACCTTCTTCCATCGGGAACAAGATACAAAAGTCTGAGATCATGCACTAACCAAAGAAGAACAGCTTCTTCCCTGCTGCCGTTGGACTTTTATAGAATCCCCACAGTGCAGAAGGAGGCCATTCAGCCCATCGAGCCTGCACCGACAACAATCCCACCTCGGCCCTATCCCTGTAACCCCACATATTTACCCCACTAATCCCTGTAACCCACACATCCTGGGACACTAAGAGGTAATTTAGCATGGCAATGCACCTAACGCGCACACTTTTGAATGGACCTACCTCACATTGTTAATCTCTCCCTACACTCTCGCTATGACTACAACGCTATATTCTGCACCCTCTCCTTTCCTTCTCCCCTATGGTACTCTATGAACAGTATGCTTTGTCTGTATAGTACGTAAGATGAAATACTTTTTACTGTATCCCAATACATTGACAAGAATAAATCAAATCAAGTCCTTGATCCTACACTTTCTGCCGCTGTTAATAGAGCCCGAGATACTGTATACTTTATTAACTCCTCTCTCCACCTGCACTGATCTCTGCGAACATATGCAAGGTCCCTCTGCTCCTGCATCCCTTGAGAATTAAACCCCTTATTTTATATTGTCTCTCCGTGTTCTTGCTATCAAAGTGCCTTGTAAATGGTGGACAGGCTTTGGGGAGTCAGGGTTGCCATCCTTACTGCCAGAAGGAGATCTTTCAGCCACCTGGACAGTGTGTGGTCCACGGCACATTCCAGAGCTCATGTCCACCCTCCTCTCTTCTCTCTGCAGATCAGCTGACGGAGAAGCAGCAGGTACAGCAGGCTGCGGAGTGCTGCCGCAATATTCTGAAGGATGTCAACCAGGAGGTTCGCGAAACCGAGAATCTCCGGGTAAGGAGGTCCCTAAGTCAGTGAGGGTCAGTACTAAGGGAGTGCCGCACAGTCAGAGGTGCTGTTTTTGGAGGAGACCTAAAGATGCCACCCTGTTTGCCCCCTCAGTTGGATTTATACGATTCTAAGGGCGGAATTGTGACGTGGGGTCGGGTGGGCGTTATGCCACAATGCCTCGGGCTAAAACCCTTCCCTTAACCAACTTCACCCGAATGATCTGCTCAGTATCATATTGGGCTTGTTTGATTGGACAGTGTAGAGGGAGCTTTACTCTGTATCCAACCCCATGCTGTACCTGTCCTGGGAGTGTTTGATGGGGACTGTGTAGAGGGAGCTTTACTCTGTATCTAACCCCATGCTGTACCTGTCCTGGGAGTGTTTGATGGGGACTGTGTAGAGGGAGCTTTACTCTGTATCCAACCCCATGCTGTACCTGTCCTGGGAGTGTTTGATGGAGACAGTGTAGAGGGAGCTTTACTCTGTATCTAACCCCGTGCTGTACCTGTCCTGGGAGTGTTTGTTGGGGACAGTGTAGAGGGAGCGTCACTGTATCTAACCCCGTGCTGTACCTGTCCTGAGAGTGTTTGATGGGGACAGTGTAGAGGGAGCTTTACTCTGTATCTAACCCCGTGCTCTCCTGTCCTGGGAGTGTTTGATGGGGACAGTGTAGAGGGAGCTTTACTCTGTGTCTAACCCCGTGCTGTACCTGTCCTGGGAGTGTTTGTTGGGGACAGTGTAGAGGGAGCTTTACTCTGTGTCTAACCCCGTGCTGTACCTGTCCTGGGAGTGTTTGTTGGGGACAGTGTAGAGGGAGCTTTACTCTGTATCTAACCCCGTGCTGTACCTGTCCTGGGAGTGATGATGGGGACAGTGTAGAGGGAGCTTTACTCTGTATCTAATCCCGTGCTGTACCTGTCCTGGGAGTGTTTGATGGGGACAGTGCAGAGGGTGTTAAATTCAGTATGTTTCTATTAAAGTTTTCTTTGTGCTTCCCTGCCTTGTGTTCTAAGCTCTGCCCTTGTTCCTCTGCAGCGATTACATGATTACCAGCGGCGTCTGGACAGTTCGAACCTGAGGCAGAGCACTGACCCGCTCGTGGCTGATTTAAAGGTGAGCTCGGGAGGTGAGAGGGCAGCCCCCAGGAAGTTGGGCATTGCTTACTGTGTGACTGTAGCAGGGGCAGGCCAAGAGGCCAGGCTCCTTTCTCGGTCAGCACTGTTACAGTACGAGTATGGGGCTGTTATTGTTCACCTCAGTGCCACTGGGATGGGTAAGGGGATAATCGGCCTCGATCCAAAATCCTGCTGAGCTATGATGTTTCACTTGGACATGTGAAGGGATATATCGACAGCTGTGCCTGCAGGTGAAATGTGCACAGTATCTGGTTTGTCTGGACTGCTCTGGACAATTGTCTGTCGAGCTGATACTTGAAGCAGATGCCCAAACAAACAGCTTCAGAACTTGACAGTGTCGAAACAGGCAATTTGGCCCATCCTCTCTGTGCCTGCTCCTGTTACAGCGGTCCCACTCTCCCCCCATAGCCCTGTATCAATCCCACTCTCCCCCCATAGCCCTGTATCAATCCCACTCTCCCCCCATAGCCCTGTATCAATCCCAATCTCCCCCCATAGCCCTGTATCAATCCCAATCTAACCCCATAGCCCTGTATCAATCCCAATCTAATCCCATAGCCCTGTATCAATCCCAATCTAATCCCATAGCCCTGTATCAATCCCACTCTCCCCCCATAGCCCTGTATCAATCCCACTCTCCCCCCATAGCCCTGTATCAATCCCACTCTCCCCCCATAGCCCTGTATCAATCCCACTCTCCTCCCATAGCCCTGTATCAATCCCACTCTCCCCCCATAGCCCTGTATCAATCCCAGTCTCCCCCCATAGCCCTGTATCAATCCCACTCTCCCCCCATAGCCCTGTATCAATCCCAATCTAATCCCATAGCCCTGTATCAATCCCAATCTAATCCCATTGCCCTGTATCAATCCCACTCTAATCCCATAGCCCTGTATCAATCCCACTCTAATCCCATAGCCCTGTATCAATCCCACTCTCCCCCCATAGCCCTGTATCAATCCCACTCTCCCCCCATAGCCCTGTATCAATCCCAATCTAATCCCATAGCCCTGTATCAATCCCAATCTAATCCCATAGCCCTGTATCAATCCCAATCTAATCCCATAGCCCTGTATCAATCCCAATCTAATCCCATAGCCCTGTATCAATCCCAATCTAATCCCATAGCCCTGTATCAATCCCAATCTAATCCCATAGCCCTGTATCAATCCCAATCTAATCCCATAGCCCTGTATCAATCCCAATCTAATCCCATAGCCCTGTATCAATCCCAATCTAATCCCATAGCCCTGTATCAATCCCAATCTAATCCCATAGCCCTGTATCAATCCCAATCTAATCCCATAGCCCTGTATCAATCCCAATCTAATCCCATAGCCCTGTATCAATCCCAATCTAATCCCATAGCCCTGTATCAATCCCAATCTAATCCCACTGCCCCACTCTCTCCCATAGCCCTGTATCAATCCCAATCTAATCCCACTGCCCCACTCTCCCCCCATAGCCCTGTATCAATCCCAATCTAATCTCACTGTCCCACTCTCTCCCCATAGCCCTGTATCAATCCTAATCTAATTCCACTGCCCCATTCTCTCCCCAAAGCCCTGTATTAATCCCAAACTAATCCCACTGCCCCACTCTCTTCCCATTGCCCTGTATTAATCCCAAACTAATCTCACTGCCTCACTCTCTCCCCATAACCCTGTATCAATCCCAAACTAATGCCACGGCCCACTCTCTCTCCATAGCCCCATATCAATCCTAATCTAATTCCACTGCCCCATTCTCTTGCCCATTCCCAGTATCAATCCCAAACTAATCCCACTGCCCCGCTCTCGCCCCATAGCCCTGTATCAATCCCAATCTAATCCCACTGCCCCACTCTCTCCCCATAACCCTGTATCAATCCCAAACTAATCCCACTGACCCACACTCTCCCCATAGCCCTGTATCAATCCCAAACTAATCCCACTGCCCCACTCTCTCCCCATAGCCCTGTATCAATCCCAAACTAATCCCACTGCCCCACACTCTCCCCATAGCCTTGTATCAATCCCAAACTAATCCCACTGCCCCATACACCCCATAGCCCTGAGTCAATCCCAAACTAATCCCACTGCCCAACTCTCTCCCCATAGCCCTGTATTAATCCCAAACTAATCCCACTGCCCAACTCTCTCCCCATAGCCCTGTATTAATCCCAAACTAATCCCACTGCCCCACACTCTCCCCATAGCCTTGTATCAATCCCAAACTAATCCCACTGCCCCACTCTGTCCCCATAGCCTTATGTAAATCCCAAACCCGACCCAATGTTCCCCCCCTCTGCCTTGCCTGTCTCTGCAGTTTAAATGTAGCTTTGTGCAGCTGTAGGTGTCGGTTTGAGATGTCCAGTTTGAAGAGGGTGTTTGCCCTCGGGGTGTGGTTGCCTTTGGCGGGGGGGCCTGGGCTGAGATCTAATTCATGGCCTTTACTCAATGCAAGCATATCTCTGTCTTTTGGTTAGAACATCGACTTGACTCAGCATCGGATGGTGCATGAGGGCCCACTGATCTGGAAGCTGACAAGAGAGAAAGCTGTTGGTAAGTGAAAGGGAGGGAGGGAGGAAAGGAGCTCCCTGCTCAAGGGCTGGAGAATCCCAGGGAGGGAGAGTGGGCTGGGTTTGATTTCAGACATTGATTCACTCAATTGTGGGGAATATCCACCGAGGACTGTGGCTGGGTCGGTGTGTCCATTTTTAAAAATGTTTACTCCATCCTTAAAGTTACAGAGCCAATGCTCAGAGTGGACCGGGAGACTCAAATCCCTCCCCTGCATGCGGCAAAAAACCAAATTCAAAATCCAGTTGAATCCAATTCATGATCCCCACAAGAGAGACAAACAAGATCCAAGCTGACAAGACAAGGCACTGCACCCCATCTTGGGCTTTATCTGACGGCTAATCTTAGCCAAAAGGCCAAGAATTGAATGTTCAGTGTGTCCATTACTGAGGGGTTTGGGCTTTGAAGAGTCCTGATTAATTGAGACTCGGAGGTTTGCAGGGTCCCATTTACAGTCAGCCTGACATGGTTTTGGGTAGGGAATCCATAGAAGGGGTGCTGGTGAGGTATTGCTTTGAGGCTCTCTGTATGGTTGGGACGAGTCACTGTGTTCATCTAATTTTCCCTTCCTCATTCATTCATCTCTGATGCTGCATGTCTTTGCTGCTACCCCCACTATCTCCATCTCTCCCTTTCTCTGCCCCTCTCCCCCTTCTCTGCTCCTCTCCCCTTTATCTGCCCCTCTCCCCTTTCTCTGCCCCTCTCCCCTTTCTCTGCCCCTCTCCCCTTTCTCTGCCCCTCTCCCCTTTCTCTGCCCCTCTCCCCTTTCTCTGCCCCTCTCCCCTTTCTCTGCCCCCCTCCCCTTTCTCTGCCCCCCTCCCCTTTCTCTGCCCCCCTCCCCTTTCTCTGCCCCCCTCCCCTTTCTCTGCCCCCCTCCCCTTTCTCTGCCCCCCTCCCCTTTCTCTGCCCCTCTCCCCTTTCTCTGCCCCTCTCCCCTTTCTCTGCCCCTCTCCCCTTTCTCTGCCCCTCTCCCCTTTCTCTGCCCCTCTCCCCTTTCTCTGCCCCTCTCCCCTTTCTCTGCCCCTCTCCCCTTTCTCTGCCCCCTCCCCTTTCTCTGCCCCCTCCCCTTTCTCTGCCCCCTCCCCTTTCTCTGCCCCTCTCCCCTTTCTCTGCCCCTCTCCCCTTTCTCTGCCCCTCTCCCCTTTCTCTGCCCCTCTCCCCTTTCTCTGCCCCTCTCCCCTTTCTCTGCCCCTCTCCCCTTTCTCTGCCCCTCTCCCCTTTCTCTGCCCCTCTCCCCTTTCTCTGCCCCTCTCCCCTTTCTCTGCCCCTCTCCCCTTTCTCTGCCCCTCTCCCCTTTCTCTGCCCCTCTCCCCTTTCTCTGCCCCTCTCCCCTTTCTCTGCCCCTCTCCCCTTTCTCTGCCCCTCTCCCCTTTCTCTGCCCCTCTCCCCTTTCTCTGCCCCTCTCCCCTTTCTCTGCCCCTCTCCCCTTTCTCTGCCCCTCTCCCCTTTCTCTGCCCCTCTCCCCTTTCTCTGCCCCTCTCCCCTTTCTCTGCCCCTCTCCCCTTTCTCTGCCCCTCTCCCCTTTCTCTGCCCCTCTCCCCTTTCTCTGCCCCTCTCCCCTTTCTCTGCCCCTCTCCCCTTTCTCTGCCCCTCTCCCCTTTCTCTGCCCCTCTCCCCTTTCTCTGCCCCTCTCCCCTTTCTCTGCCCCTCTCCCCTTTCTCTGCCCCTCTCCCCTTTCTCTGCCCCTCTCCCCTTTCTCTGCCCCTCTCCCCTTTCTCTGCCCCTCTCCCCTTTCTCTGCCCCTCTCCCCTTTCTCTGCCCCTCTCCCCTTTCTCTGCCCCTCTCCCCTTTCTCTGCCCCTCTCCCCTTTCTCTGCCCCTCTCCCCTTTCTCTGCCCCTCTCCCCTTTCTCTGCCCCCTCCCCTTTCTCTGCCCCTCTCCCCTTTCTCTGCCCCTCTCCCCTTTCTCTGCCCCTCTCCCCTTTCTCTGCCCCTCTCCCCTTTCTCTGCCCCTCTCCCCTTTCTCTGCCCCTCTCCCCTTTCTCTGCCCCTCTCCCCTTTCTCTGCCCCTCTCCCCTTTCTCTGCCCCTCTCCCCTTTCTCTGCCCCTCTCCCCTTTCTCTGCCCCTCTCCCCTTTCTCTGCCCCCTCCCCTTTCTCTGCCCCCTCCCCTTTCTCTGCCCCCCTCCCCTTTCTCTGCCCCCCTCCCCTTTCTCTGCCCCTCTCCCCCTTCTCTTTGCCCCTCTCCCCTTCTCTTTGCCCCTCTCCCCTTCTCTTTGCCCCTCTCCCCCTTCTCTTTGCCCCTCTCCCCCTTCTCTTTGCCCCTCTCCCCCTTCTCTTTGCCCCTCTCCCCCTTCTCTTTGCCCCTCTCCCCCTTCTCTTTGCCCCTCTCCCCTTCTCTTTGCCCCTCTCCCCTTCTCTTTGCCCCTCTCCCTCGTCTCTGTCCTGTCTCCCTGCTCTGCATCCTGCCCTCTGCTCTGCGTCTCTCCTCCTCCCTTCTCCCCCTTCTCTCTGCGTCTCTCCGACTTAGAAACATAGAAACTAGAGGCAAAAGGAGGCCATTCGGCCCTTCGAGCTGCTCCACCATTCATTTTGATCATGGCTGATCATCAAATTCAATATTCTGATCTCCCCTTTCCCTCCATATCATAGAACATAGAAAGCCACAGCACAAACAGGCCCTTCGGCCCACAAGTTGCGCCGATCACATCCCCACCTCTAGGCCTATATATAGCCCTCAATCCCATTAAATCCCATGTACTCATCCAGAAGTCTCTTAAAAGACCCCAACGAGTTTGCCTCCACCACCACCGACGTCAGCCGATTCCACTCACCCACCACCCTCTGAGTGAAAAACTTACCCCTGACATCTCCTCTGTACCTACCCCCCAGCACCTTAAACCTGTGTCCTCTCGTAGCAACCATTTCAGCCCTTGGAAATAGCCTCTGAGAGTCTACCCTATCCAGACCTCTCAACATCTTGTAAACCTCTATCAGGTCACCTCTCATCCTTCGTCTCTCCAGGGAGAAGAGACCAAGCTCCCTCAACCTATCCTCATAAGGCATGCCCCCCAATCCAGGCAACATCCTTGTAAATCTCCTCTGCACCCTTTCAATGGCTTCAACATCTTTCCTGTAATGAGGTGACCAGAACTGCGCGCAGTACTCCAAGTGGGGTCTAACCAGGGTCCTATAAAGCTGCAGCATTATCTCCCGACTCCTAAACTCAATCCCTCGATTAATGAAGGCCAGTACGCCGTACGCCTTCTTGACCGCATCCTCCACCTGCGAGGCCGATTTAAGAGTCCCTTGATCCCTTTAGCCCCGAGAGCTATATCTAATTTCTTCTTGAAATCAGACAACGTTTTGGCCTCAGCTACTTGCTGTAGGAGTGAATTCCACACATTCACCACCCTCTGGGTGAAGAAATTTCTCCTCACAGTTCTAAAAGGTTTACCCCTTACCCTCAAACTATGACCCCCTAGTTCTGGATTCCCCCACCATCGAGAACATTCTTTCCGAATCTACCTGTCTAACCCTGTTAGTATTTGATAAGTTTCTATGAGATCCCCTCTCACTCTTCTAAACTCCAATGAATATCATCTTAGTCTCTCCTCATATGACAGACCTGCTATCCCAGGAATCAGCCTGGTAAACCCTCGCTGTGCTCCCTCTATAGCAAGGACATCTTTCCTCAAATAAGGACACCAAATCTACACACAATATTCCAGGTGTGGCCTCACCAACGCCCTATATAATTGCAGCAAAACATCCCTTTCCTGATACTCAAATCCTCTCGCTATGAAGGCCAACATACCATTTGCCTTCTTTACGGCCTGCTGTACCTGCGTGCTTACTTTCAGCGACTGATGTACGAGGACACCAAGGTCTCGCTCAGTATCCACCTCTCTCAATTTACACCCATTGAAATAATAATCTGCCTTCCTATTATTGCTGCCAAAGTGGATAACCTCACATTTATCCACATTATACTGCATCTGCCATGCAGCTGCCCACTCACTCAGCCTGTCCAAATCCTGCTCAAGCATCTCTGCATCCTCCCCACAGCTCACCCACCCATCCAACTTGGTATCATCTGCAAATTTGGAGCTAATATATTCATTTCCCTCTTCCAAATCATTAATATATAATGTGAACAGTTGGGGTCCTGGTACAGATCCCCGCGGAACCCCACTAGTCACTGCCTGCCAATCAGAAAAAGATCCATTTATGCTAATACTTTGCTTCCTGTCTGCTAACCTTCTCTGGCCCTCTGCCCTTCTCTCACCAAACTTTGTCTAATACTCTCTGCCCCCGTCTCTCTTCCCCTCTGGTTCTCGCAGTTCTTGTCCCTCCCCTTTTCTCTCTCATCCTCTGTCACACACTCCCAGCCCCTCTCCGACCCTCTGCCTCTCATGCTCCTCCTCTCTCTCACGCGCCGACACTTCTAATGTCTCGAACCCTCTTTCTGTCTCTCTCACACAGATGTCCACGTACTACTACTAGATGTTTGCCTGGTCCTGATGCAAAAGGTGGATGACAAGATGGTGTTGAAGTGCCACAGCAAGAACGTGATGGGGATCTCCGACGGGAAGCAGATGCTGTCCCCCATCATCAAACTGGGCAGCGTGCTGGCGCGGGACGTCGCCACAGGTGGGCCGTGTTGCCATGGGGACGGGCGGGTTGATCAAGCTGATGTTTCCATCATTCAGGGAATACCAGTGTCGCTGGCAAAGGCCAACATTTACTGCCCAACACGAATTGAGACAGTTGGTAATGAGCTGCCATCTTGGATGCTTCCCAGTGGCTTGTGGGCCGTTCCCCAAGACAGTAAAAGTCAACTACATTGCTGAGGGTCTGGAGTCCCATGTAGGCCAAACCAGCTAAGGACGGCGGCTTTCCATCTCCAAGTATGACTCTCGGGCCTGGTTGAGTCTCGGGCTTGATTGGCGCTCGGGCCTGGTTGAGTCTCGGGCTTGATTGGCGCTCGGGCCTGGTTGACTCTCCGGCACAGTACAGAGGCCAGTGCTGCACTATCGGAGGTATTGTCTTTCAGATGAGACTGTCATGAGGCTGCTGGTGGTTAGCTGCTTACAGACTTTGTTCCCTTCAAGTGGCCAGGCAAAGAATTTTGCAGTTTAAAATCGGCCTTTATTTACAAGCTATAGACCAGGTTCCAGTACGCTTAGTGCTCCAGAGCACTGGGTACAGCTTCACACAATCTGATATGCTTTCAGATTGGATTGCAAATAATTATTTTATACCAATCAAAACTGTACATTTGAAGCAGGAGTTATCAATATCCACTCATATCTAATGACTCGAATGTGTGTGTGTTTGTGTCTGTCAGGGTGCGCGCGCCGAGCTGGTCTGAGTGCCTCTGTGTCTGCCTGTTGCCGGGGGGAGGGAGGGGGGGGTTCTGTGTGTGTGTGTGTCTCTGTGTGTGTGTCTCTGTCTCTGTGTGCGTGTGTGTTTGTCTGTGTGTGTTTGTCTGTGTGTGTTTGTCTGTGTGTGTTTGTCTGTCTCTGTGTGTGTCGCTGTGTGCGTGTCGCTGTGTGCGTGTCTCTGTGTGCGTGTCTCTGTGTGCGTGTCTCTGTGTGCGTGTCTCTGTGTGCGTGTCTCTGTGTGCGTGTCTCTGTGTGCGTGTCTCTGTGTGCGTGTCTCTGTGTGCGTGTCTCTGTGTGCGTGTCTCTGTGTGCGTGTCTCTGTGTGCGCGTCTCTGTGTGCGCGTCTCTGTGTGCGCGTCTCTGTGTGCGCGTCTCTGTGTGCGCGTCTCTGTGCGCGCGTCTCTGTGCGCGCGTCTCTGTGCGCGCGTCTCTGTGCGCGCGTCTCTGTGCGCGCGTCTCTGTGCGCGCGTCTCTGTGCGCGCGTCTCTGTGCCTGCGTGTCTGTGCGCGCGTGTCTCTGTGCGCGCGTGTCTCTGTGCGCGCGTGTCTCTGTGCGCGCGTGTCTCTGTGCGCGCGTGTCTCTGTGCGCGCGTGTCTCTGTGCGCGCGTGTCTCTGTGCGCGCGTGTCTCTGTGCGCGCGTGTCTCTGTGCGCGCGTGTCTCTGTGCGCGCGTGTCTCTGTGCGCGCGTGTCTCTGTGCGCGCGTGTCTCTGTGCGCGCGTGTCTCTGTGCGCGCGTGTCTCTGTGCGCGCGTGTCTCTGTGCGCGCGTGTCTCTGTGCGCGCGTGTCTCTGTGCGCGCGTCTCTGTGCGCGCGTCTCTGTGCGCGCGTGTCTCTGTGCGCGCGTGTCTCTGTGCGCGCGTGTCTCTGTGCGCGCGTGTCACTGTGCGCGCGTGTCACTGTGCGCGCGTGTCTCTGTGCGCGCGTGTCTCTGTGCGCGCGTGTCTCTGTGCGCGCGTGTCTCTGTGCGCGCGTGTCTCTGTGCGCGCGTGTCTCTGTGCGCGCGTGTCTCTGTGCGCGCGTGTCTCTGTGCGCGCGCGTCTCTGTGCGCGCGCGTCTCTGTGCGCGTCTGTGTGCACGCGCGTCTGTGTGTGTCTCTGTGTGTGTGTCTGTCTGTGTCTGCGTGTGTGTGTCTGTGTCTGCGTGTGCGTCTGTGTGCGTGTGTGTCTGTCTGTCTGTGTGTCTGTGTGTGTCTGTGTGTGAGTGTGTGTGACTGTCTGTGTGTCTGTGTGCGTGTCTGTGTGTGTCTGTGTGTCTGTCTGTGTCTGCGTGTGTCTGTGTCTGCGTGTGTCTGTGTCTGCGTGTGTCTGTGTCTGCATGTGTCTCTGTGTGTGTCTGTCTGTCTGCGTGTGTGTGTGTCTGCGTGTGTGTCTGCGTGTGTGTCTGCGTGTGTGTCTGCGTGTGTGTCTGCGTGCCTGTGTGTGTGTCTGCCTGTGTGTGTGTCTGTGTCTGTGTGTGTCTGTGTGTGTGTGTGTGTGTGTGTGTGTGTGTGTGTCTGTGTGTGTTTGTGTGTTTGTGTGTCTGTGTGTGTGTGTCTGTCTTTGTGTCTGTCTTTGTGTCTGTCTTTGTGTCTGTCTTTGTGTCTGTCTTTGTGTCTGTGTGTTTGTGTCTGTGTGTTTGTGTCTGTGTGTTTGTGTCTCTGTGTCTCTGTGTCTGTGTGTGTGTGTGATGATGTGGCCAGGCAGCATTTATTTGCCCGCCTTGAACCACTGCAGTGCCTGAGGTGTAGGTACATCCACTGTGTGTCTGCCTTTGTGTTGTGTGTTACTGTGGTGTGTGTTTGCCTGTGAGATAACCGATAATCAATCCCTGTAAAGCACTGTGCTTTTTGTCCTTTACACACGGCTGTGCTTGTGTTGCAGACCGCAAGGCCTTCTTCGTCCTGTTCCAGACCACCACCGGGGCGCTGATATATGAGCTGGTGGCACAGACGGTCTCTGAGAGGAAAAAGTAAGTAGCAGGTCAACAGACCCCATGGTGGGGCAGGGCTGGGTCTTGGGGGGGCTGGCGATGGGCTTCAGTCTCCCGTGGTTTTGTTAGCAACGAGGGATGGGGGCAGAAGGATGGCGGGGGAATCACCCAGAGCTTGCGATATGCAGCCCCCCCTCCCCCCCCCTACACCCTCCTCTGAGAAGCCGAGGGTGGGGGGTAGGTGGTGGGAGGCAGGGAATGTGTCTGGCTTTGATGGTGCCCCCCTTAGTCAAATAGCACATCAATTCTCGCGTGACAGATCGGATCAGATCGGAGGGGTAGCGGGTCATGGCACTGCTGCCACTGGTAATAGTGAGTGAGCCGCTGCCCCGGTGTGGGGCGGGTTGAACGGGGAGGGAGGGGGTGGGTGGGGGGGGGTGTGGGGCGGGGTGAACGGGGAGGGAGGGGGTGGGGGGGGCGGGGGGGCTGGGGCTGAACACTGAGTCAGTCACAGAGATTAGAGTGTCGCAGACATTGACTGAACCTCCCGCTTGTTCCTGTGATACCCGCAGCTGGTGCGACAAGATCCTGACCACGCAGCAAGCCCTCAGCCAGCTGAAGCCCTCACAGATGGGCAGGAATAGCCTGGTGCCGCCCATAGCCAACATGCCCCTCAGCCCCATGTAAGTCACTCAGCAGGTTGGGCACTGTCGGAGGGGAGAGGAGGGGTGGCGCGCTGCGGGTGGGAGAGTGGTAAGGGGAGCAATCCAGGGGCAATCCTGAATGGCAACAAATCACTCGATTTGATTACTAAGGGGTAAAGAATTCAAAAGGAGTAAGGTCACATCATTGACAAGGTAAATGCTGAGAGGCTGTTTCCTTGGTGAGACAGCCTAGGACCAGACGGCACCGTCTGAGAATAAAGGGGCGCCAATTTGAGACTGAAATGAGGAGGAATTTCTTCCCTCGGAGGATTGAGAGTCTTTGAACTCCTTGCTCCAGAGAGCTGCAGGGACAGTGTCCTTGTGTATATTTAACAGATAGATAGATTTTTGATCAGTATGGGAATCGAGGGTTATGGGGAAGGGGCCTCCTCCTGTTCCTGCTTCATCTGGTCTCGTGTCTCGGTGAGGCAGCGGGGGGGAGATTGGTGCCCAGTTCTGGTCTCCGTGCTGTTAATAAAGACAAGAGAAAAATGGAGGGCGGTGAGGGGGATGCTGGGAGAGAGGAGGGGTGGGGGGGGGAGAGAGGGCGGACGAGAGCGAGGGCTGGCAAGCGTTAGGGTAGGTGAGAGAGGGCAGTGGGCGGAAGGGCAAGCGCAACAACAGAACTGAGAGGTGAAAGCCCTCAGCCGTGCAACAGGACGGAGGGGCTGACTGGATTGTGGTTCTGTGTCTGTCTGCTGTTAATTGTGTTCCATCTCTCGTCTCTGGCCCAATCCCAGCATGTCATACCGGGAGCCGATGCTGAACTCTGAGAACAGCTTCCCAACTCGTGACAGAATCAACTCGGACTTCAACGGTAAGGAGGGCAAAGGTGACGAAGGAAGAGGGAGGTCTGATGTTGGGGGGGGGGGGTGTGGCTGCGGAAGCTTTAGCTGGGGTTAGCTTGGGGGGGATTGGGGAGTTTGGGGGGATTGGGGAGTTTGGGAGGGATTGGGGAGTTTGGGGGGATTGGGAAGTTTGGGGGGGATTGGGGAGTTTGGGGGCATTGGGGAGTTTGGGGGGGGATTGGGGAGTTTGGGGGGGGATTGGGGTGTTTGTGGGGGGATTGGGGTGTTTGTGGGGGGATTGGGGTGTTTGTGGGGGGATTGGGGTGTTTGTGGGGGGATTGGGGTGTTTGTGGGGGGATTGGGGAGTTGGGGGGGGATTGGGGAGTTTGCGGGGGGGGTTGGATAGTTTGGGGGGATTGGGGTGTTTGTGGGGGGATTGGGGAGTTTGGGGGGATTGGGGTGGATTGGGGAGTTTGGGAGGGATTGGGGAGATTGGGGTGTTTGTGGGTGGATTGGGGAGTTTGGGAGGGATTGGGGTGTTTGTGGGAGGTTTGGGGGGATTGGGGAGTTTGGGGGGATTGGGGAGTTTGGGGGAGGGTTGGGGAGTTTGGGGGAGTTTGGGGGGGTTGGGGAGTTTGGCGGAGGGTTGGGGAGTTTGGGGGAGGGTTGGGGAGTTTGGGGGAGGGTTGGGGAGTTTGGGGGAGTTTGGGGGGATTGGGGATTTTGGGGGGGATTGGGGAGTTTGGGGGGGATTGGGGAGTTTGGGGTGGATTGGGGAGTTTGGCAGGGGGATGCTGTACGCGATTGGGTCAGGATGGGTTGAGGACAGTGGAAAGGAGTGGGCTTGGGGTGGATTGAGAAGTTGTGGGTGAACGGTAGGGGAGTATCGGCAGAGTTTGCCATGTGGGGTATTTTGGATTGGATTGTGGTTGGTGCTGAAGGTTCCCGAGCTGCAAGATATTGTCATGGTCTCACAAACACTCCTCCCCACGACCAAATCCATGTTGCTGGGGAGTGGGAATGATTTTATTTGGGAAATTGAACTGCACGATGGACAGTGGTTAGCACGACTGCCTCGTAGCGCCAGAGAGCCGGGTTCAATTCCGGCTTCGGGTGGCTGTGTGGAGTTTGCACGTTCTGCCTGCATCTGCGTGGGTTTCCTCCGGGTGCTCCGGTTTCCTCCCACTGTCCAGAGATGTGCGGGTTAGGTGGATTGGCTGTGCTAAATTGCCCCTTAGTGTCAGGGGGACTGGCAGAGTGGGGTTACGGAGATAGGATCTGGGTGGGATTGATTCAGCGCAGGTCCGATGGGCCGAATGGCCCCTTCTGCACTGGAGGGATTCTATGATTCTATGATACACATCCCGGATCCTGTCGTCATTCCCTGTCTCCTGACTTTGTCTTCACAGTGAAGGAGAGTGACTGTGTATCACAGGACAGTGGGACTGGTGAGCTGGGTGTAGATGATCGCCCTGTCAGTGAGATGCTGGGACAGAGTGTGGGCCAAGCACTGACCGACCTCCTCAAGGCCAACGAGGTAGATCTGACCAAACTGGCCTCAGGACCATCGGAGCACGTTGCAGATGAAGCATTGGAGGATGGTGAGAGCCGATCGGCATGATTCCTGTTCATCTCCTGCACGCATCCCAGCCCACCCGCTGCCCCCCCCCCCAACCCCCGGCTCGGTCACGCCTCCGGGTCGGTCACCCCTCCCCACTGCCCCCCCCCAACCCCCGGCTCGGTCACGCCTCCGGCTTGATCACCCCTCCCCACTGTCCACCCCCCACCCCGACTCGGTTGCTCCCCTGTTCGCTGCGCACCACCGCCCCCCCCCCGCCCCCCACCCTTCCTGTATGAACGGTTGCCCCCTCTGACTCAAGCACACACCCAGTCACACATAAACTCAACCACACACACACTCTGTCGCTCTATTTCACACACACTCATACCCACACTCTCTCATGCACATTCACTCACGCACACACACTCACTCACTCGCGAACACACACACATTCACTCACTCACACATTCACTCTCACTCACACACACATTCACTCACTCACTCGCACACACACATTCATTCACTCACTCGCACACACACACATTCACTCACTCACACATTCACTCTCACTCACACACACATTCATTCACTCACTCGCACACACACACATTCACTCACTCACTCGCACACACACACATTCACTCACTCACTCGCACACACACACACATTCACTCACTCACTCGCACACACACACATTCACTCACTTGCACACACACACATTCACTCACTCACTCGCACACACACATTCACTCACTCACTCGCACACACACATTCACTCACTCACACACTCACTCACACACATTCACTCACTCACTCGCACACACATTCACTCACACACACACATTCACTCACTCACTCACTCACACACACATTCACTCACACACACACATTCACTCACTCACTCGCACACACACATTCACTCACTCACTCGCACACACACACATTCACTCACTCACTCGCACACACACATTCACTCACTCACACACACACATTCACTCACTCACTCGCACACACACACATTCACTCACTCACTCGCACACACACACATTCACTCACTCACTCACACACACACATTCACTCACACACTCGCACACACACACATTCACTCACACACTCGCACACACACACATTCACTCACTCACTCGCACACACACATTCACTCACTCACACACACACATTCACTCACTCACTCACTCTCACTCACACACATTCACTCACTCACTCGCACACACATTCACTCACTCACTCACACACATTCACTCACACACACACATTCACTCACTCACTCGCACACACACATTCACTCACTCACTCGCACACACACATTCACTCACACACTCGCACACACACACACACATTCACTCACTCACTCACACACATTCACTCACTCACTCGCACACACACACACATTCACTCACTCACTCACACATTCACTCACTCACTCGCGCACACACATTCACTCACTCACTCGCACACACACATTCACTCACTCACTCACACACACATTCACTCACTCACTCGCGCACACACCCATTCACTCACTCACTCTCACACACATTCACTCACTCACTCGCACACACACACATTCACTCACTCACTCGCATACACACACATTCACTCACTCACTCGCACACACATTCACTCACTCACTCGCACACACATTCACTCACTCACTCGCACACACACATTCACACTCACTCGCACACACACATTCACACTCACTCGCACACACATTCACACTCACTCGCACACACATTCACACTCACTCGCACACACACACATTCACTCACTCACTCGCATACACACACATTCACTCACTCACTCGCATACACACACATTCACTCACTCACTCGCACACACACACATTCACTCACTCACTCGCACACACATTCACTCACTCACTCGCACACACACACATTCACTCACTCACTCGCACACACATTCACTCACTCACTCGCATACACACACATTCACTCACTCACTCGCACACACATTCACTCACTCGCACACACACACATTCACTCACTCACTCGCACACACACACATTCACTCACTCACTCGCACACACACACATTCACTCACTCACTCGCACACACACACATTCACTCACTCACTCATACACACACATTCACTCACTCACTCGCATACACACACATTCACTCACTCACTCGCACACACACACATTCACTCACTCACTCGCACACACACACATTCACTCACTCACTCGCACACACACACATTCACTCACTCACTCGCACACACACACATTCACTCACTCACTCGCACACACACACATTCACTCACTCACTCACATACACACACATTCACTCACTCGCACACACACACATTCACTCACTCACTCGCACACACACATTCACTCACTCACTCACATACACACACATTCACTCACTCACTCGCGCACACACACATTCACTCACTCACTCGCACACACACATTCACTCACTCACTCGCACACACACACATTCACTCACTCACTCACATACACACACATTCACTCACTCACTCGCATACACACACATTCACTCACTCACTCGCACACACACACATTCACTCACTCACTCGCGCACACATTCACTCACTCACTCGCACACACATTCACTCACTCACTCGCACACACACATTCACACTCACTCGCACACACACATTCACACTCACTCGCACACACATTCACACTCACTCGCACACACATTCACACTCACTCGCACACACACACATTCACTCACTCACTCGCATACACACACATTCACTCACTCACTCGCATACACACACATTCACTCACTCACTCGCACACACACACATTCACTCACTCGCACACACATTCACTCACTCACTCGCACACACACACATTCACTCACTCACTCGCACACACATTCACTCACTCACTCGCATACACACACATTCACTCACTCACTCGCACACACATTCACTCACTCGCACACACACACATTCACTCACTCACTCGCACACACACACATTCACTCACTCACTCGCACACACACACATTCACTCACTCACTCGCACACACACACATTCACTCACTCACTCACATACACACACATTCACTCACTCACTCGCATACACACACATTCACTCACTCACTCGCACACACACACATTCACTCACTCACTCGCACACACACACATTCACTCACTCACTCGCACACACACACATTCACTCACTCACTCGCACACACACACATTCACTCACTCACTCGCACACACACACATTCACTCACTCACTCACATACACACACATTCACTCACTCGCACACACACACATTCACTCACTCACTCGCACACACACATTCACTCACTCACTCACATACACACACATTCACTCACTCACTCGCGCACACACACATTCACTCACTCACTCGCACACACACATTCACTCACTCACTCGCACACACACACATTCACTCACTCACTCACATACACACACATTCACTCACTCACTCGCATACACACACATTCACTCACTCACTCGCACACACACACATTCACTCACTCACTCGCGCACACACACATTCACTCACTCACTCACATACACACACATTCACTCACTCACTCGCATACACACACATTCACTCACTCACTCACATACACACACATTCACTCACTCACTCGCACACACACACATTCACTCACTCACTCGCACACACACATTCACTCACTCACTCGCACACACACATTCACTCACTCACTCGCACACACATTCACTCACTCACTCACTCACACACACACACATTCACTCACTCACTCGCACACACACATTCACTCACTCACACACACACATTCACTCACTCACTCGCACACACACATTCACTCACTCACTCGCACACACATTCACTCACTCACTCGCACACACACACATTCACTCACTCACTCGCACACACATTCACTCACTCACTCGCATACACACACATTCACACTCACTCGCACACACACACATTCACTCACTCACTCGCACACACACATTCACTCACTCACTCGCACACACATTCACTCACTCACACACACACACATTCACTCACTCACTCGCACACACACATTCACTCACTCACTCGCACACACATTCACTCACTCACTCACTCACACACACACACATTCACTCACTCACTCGCACACACACATTCACTCACTCACACACACACATTCACTCACTCACTCGCACACACACATTCACTCACTCACTCGCACACACATTCACTCACTCACTCGCACACACACACATTCACTCACTCACTCGCATACACACACATTCACACTCACTCGCATACACACACATTCACTCACTCACTCGCATACACACACATTCACTCACTCACTCGCACACACACACATTCACTCACTCACTCGCACATACATTCACTCACTCACTCGCATACACACACATTCACTCACTCGCACACACACACATTCACTCACTCACTCGCATACACACACATTCACTCACTCACTCGCACACACATTCACTCACTCACTCGCACACACACACATTCACTCACTCACTTGCACACATTCACTCACTCACTCGCATACACACACATTCACTCACTCACTCGCACACACACATTCACTCACTCACTCGCATACACACACATTCACTCACTCGCACACACACACATTCACTCACTCACTCACATACACACACATTCACTCACTCACTCACTCGCATACACACACATTCACTCACTCACTCGCACACACACACATTCACTCACTCACTCGCATACACACACATTCACTCACTCACTCGCACATACATTCACTCACTCACTCGCACACACACACATTCACTCACTCACTCGCATACACACACATTCACTCACTCACTCGCACATACATTCACTCACTCACTCGCATACACACACATTCACTCACTCACTCGCACACACACACATTCACTCACTCACTCGCGCACACACACATTCACTCACTCACTCGCATACACACACATTCACTCACTCACTCGCGCACACACACACATTCACTCACTCACTCGCACACACATTCACTCACTCACTCGCACACACACACATTCACTCACTCACTCGCGCACACACACACATTCACTCACTCACTCGCACACACATTCACTCACTCACTCGCACACACACACATTCACTCATTCTCTCGCACACACATTCACTCACTCACTCGCACACACACACATTCACTCACTCACTCACATACACACACATTCACTCACTCACTCGCACATACATTCACTCACTCACTCGCATACACACACATTCACTCACTCACTCGCACACACACACATTCACTCACTCACTCGCATACACACACATTCACTCACTCACTCGCACACACACATTCACTCACTCACTCGCACACACACACATTCACTCACTCACTCGCACACACACACATTCACTCACTCGCATACACACACATTCACTCACTCACTCGCACACACACACATTCACTCACTCACTCGCACACACATTCACTCACTCACTCGCACACACATTCACTCACTCACTCGGACACACACACATTCACTCACTCACTCGCATGCACACACATTCACTCACTCACTCGCACATACATTCACTCACTCACTCGCATACACACACATTCACTCACTCACTCGCATACACACACATTCACTCACTCACTCGCATACACACACATTCACTCACTCACTCGCACACACACACATTCACTCACTCACTCGCATACACACACATTCACTCACTCACTCGCACACACACACATTCACTCACTCACCAGCACACACACACATTCACTCACTCGCACACACACACATTCACTCACTCGCATACACACACATTCACTCACTCACTCGCATACACACACATTCACTCACTCACTCGCATACACACACATTCACTCACTCACTCGCACACACACACATTCACTCACTCACTCGCATACACACACATTCACTCACTCACTCGCACACACACACATTCACTCACTCACTCGCATACACACACATTCACTCACTCACTCGCGTACACACACATTCACTCACTCACTCGCACATAGATTCACTCACTCACTCGCATACACACACATTCACTCACTCACTCGCATACACACACATTCACTCACTCACTCGCATACACACACATTCACTCACTCACTCGCACACACACATTCACTCACTCACTCGCATACACACACATTCACTCACTCACTCGCACACACACACATTCACTCACTCACTCGCATACACACACATTCACTCACTCGCATACACACACATTCACTCACTCACTCGCATACACACACATTCACTCACTCACTCGCACACACACACATTCACTCACTCACTCGCACACACACACATTCACTCACTCACTCGCATACACACACATTCACTCACTCACTCGCGCACACACACACATTCACTCACTCACTCGCACACACACACATTCACTCACTCACTCGCACACACACACATTCACTCACTCACTCGCACACACACACATTCACTCACTCACTCGCGCACACACACATTCACTCACTCACTCGCACACACACACATTCACTCACTCACTCGCACACACACACATTCACTCACTCACTTGCATACACACACATTCACTCACTCACTCGCACACACACACATTCACTCACTCACTCGCACACACACACATTCACTCACTCACTCACATACACACACATTCACTCACTCACTCGCATACACACACATTCACTCACTCGCACACACACACATTCACTCACTCACTCGCATACACACACATTCACTCACTCGCACACACACACATTCACTCACTCACTCGCACACACACACATTCACTCACTCACTCACATACACACACATTCACTCACTCACTCGCATACACACACATTCACTCACTCACTCGCACACACACACATTCACTCACTCACTCGCACACACACACATTCACTCACTCACTCGCACACACACACATTCACTCACTCACTCGCATACACACAAATTCACTCACTCACTCGCATGCACACACATTCACTCACTCACTCGCATACACACACATTCACTCACTCACTCGCACACACACACATTACTCACTCACTCACATACACACACATTCACTCACTCACTCGCACACACACACATTCACTCACTCACTCGCACACACATTCGCTCACTCACTCGCTCACACACACATTCACTCACTCACTCGCACACACATTCACTCACTCACTCGCTCACACACACATTCACTCACTCACTCGCACACACATTCACTCACTCACTCACACACACACACATTCACTCACTCACTCGCACACACACACATTCACTCACTCACTCGCACAAACATTCACTCACTCACTCGCTCACACACACATTCACTCACTCACTCGCACACACATTCACTCACTCACTCGCTCACACACACATTCACTCACTCACCCGCACACACATTCACTCACTCACTCACACACACACACATTCACTCACTCACCCGCACACACACACATTCACTCACTCACTCGCACACACATTCACTCACTCACTCGCACACACACACATTCACTCACTCACTCGCACACACACACATTCACTCACTCACTCGCACACACACACATTCACTCACTCACTCGCATACACACACATTCACTCACTCACTCGCATACACACACATTCACTCACTCACTCACTCGCACACACACACATTCACTCACTCACTCGCACACACACACATTCACTCACTCACTCGCATACACACACATTCACTCACTCACTCGCATACACACACATTCACACTCACTCGCACACACACACATTCACTCACTCACTCGCACACACATTCACTCACTCACTCGCACACACACACATTCACTCACTCACTCGCATACACACACATTCACTCACTCACTCGCACACACACACATTCACTCACTCACTCGCATACACACACATTCACTCACTCACTCGCACACACATTCACTCACTCACTCGCACACACACACATTCACTCACTCACTCGCATACACACACATTCACTCACTCACTCGCACATACATTCACTCACTCACTCGCACACACACACATTCACTCACTCACTCGCACACACACATTCACTCACTCACTCGCACACACACATTCACTCACTCACTCGCACACACACACATTCACTCACTCACTCGCACACACACACATTCACTCACTCGCGCACACACACACATTCACTCACTCACTCGCACACACACACATTCACTCACTCACTCGCACACACACACATTCACTCACTCGCGCACACACACACATTCACTCACTCACTCGCACACACACACATTCACTCACTCACTCACATACACACACATTCACTCACTCACTCACATACACACACATTCACTCACTCACTCGCATACACACACATTCACTCACTCACTCGCACACACATTCACTCACTCACTCGCACACATTCACTCACTCACTCGCATACACACACATTCACTCACTCACTCGCACATACATTCACTCACTCACTCGCATACACACACATTCACTCACTCACTCGCATACACACACATTCACTCACTCACTCACATACACACACATTCACTCACTCACTCGTGCGCACACACACATTCACTCACTCACTCGCATACACACACATTCACTCACTCACTCGCACACACACACATTCACTCACTCACTCGCACACACACACATTCACTCACTCGCACACACACACATTCACTCACTCGCATACACACACATTCACTCACTCTCTCGCATACACACACATTCACTCACTCACTCGCATACACACACATTCACTCACTCACTCGCACACACACACATTCACTCACTCACTCGCATACACACACATTCACTCACTCACTCGCACACACACACATTCACTCACTCACTCGCATACACACACATTCACTCACTCACTCGCATACACACACATTCACTCACTCACTCGCACATAAATTCACTCACTCACTCGCATACACACACATTCACTCACTCACTCGCATACACACACATTCACTCACTCACTCGCATACACACACATTCACTCACTCACTCGCACACACACATTCACTCACTCACTCGCATACACACACATTCACTCACTCACTCGCACACACACACATTCACTCACTCGCATACACACACATTCACTCACTCACTCGCATACACACACATTCACTCACTCACTCGCATACACACACATTCACTCACTCACTCGCACACACACACATTCACTCACTCACTCGCACACACACACATTCACTCACTCACTCGCATACACACACATTCACTCACTCACTCGCGCACACACACATTCACTCACTCACTCATTCACTCACTCACTCGCACACACACACATTCACTCACTCACTCGCACACACACACATTCACTCACTCACTCGCACACACACACATTCACTCACTCACTCGCGCACACACACATTCACTCACTCACTCGCACACACACACATTCACTCACTCACTCGCACACACACACATTCACTCACTCACTCGCATACACACACATTCACTCACTCACTCGCACACACACACATTCACTCACTCACTCGCACACACACACATTCACTCACTCACTCACATACACACACATTCACTCACTCACTCGCATACACACACATTCACTCACTCGCACACACACACATTCACTCACTCACTCGCATACACACACATTCACTCACTCACTCGCACACACACACACATTCACTCACTCACTCGCACACACACACATTCACTCACTCACTCACATACACACACATTCACTCACTCACTCGCATACACACACATTCACTCACTCGCACACACACACATTCACTCACTCACTCGCACACACACACATTCACTCACTCACTCGCACACACACACATTCACTCACTCACTCGCATACACACACATTCACTCACTCACTCGCATGCACACACATTCACTCACTCACTCGCATACACACACATTCACTCACTCACTCGCACACACACACATTCACTCACTCACATACACACACATTCACTCACTCACTCGCACACACACACATTCACTCACTCACTCGCACACACATTCGCTCACTCACTCGCTCACACACACATTCACTCACTCACTCGCACACACATTCACTCACTCACTCGCTCACACACACATTCACTCACTCACTCGCACACACATTCACTCACTCACAGACACACACACATTCACTCACTCACTCGCACACACACACATTCACTCACTCACTCGCACACACATTCACTCACTCACTCGCTCACACACACATTCACTCACTCACTCGCACACACATTCACTCACTCACTCGCTCACACACACATTCACTCACTCACTCGCACACACATTCACTCACTCACTCACACACACACACATTCACTCACTCACTCGCACACACACACATTCACTCACTCACTCGCACACACATTCACTCACTCACTCGCACACACACACATTCACTCACTCACTCGCACACACATTCACTCACTCACTCACATACACACACATTCACTCACTCACTCGCATACACACACATTCACACTCACGCGCACACACACACAATCACGCACTCACTCGCATACACACACATTCACTCACTCACTCGCATACACACACATTCACTCACTCACTCGCACACACACACATTCACTCACTCACTCGCACACACACACATTCACTCACTCACTCGCATACACACACATTCACTCACTCACTCGCATACACACACATTCACACTCACTCGCACACACACACATTCACTCACTCACTCGCACACACATTCACTCACTCACTCGCACACACACACATTCACTCACTCACTCGCATACACACACATTCACTCACTCACTCGCACACACACACATTCACTCACTCACTCGCATACACACACATTCACTCACTCACTCGCACACACATTCACTCACTCACTCGCACACACACACATTCACTCACTCACTCGCATACACACACATTCACTCACTCACTCGCACATACATTCACTCACTCACTCGCACACACACACATTCACTCACTCACTCGCACACACACATTCACTCACTCACTCGCACACACACATTCACTCACTCACTCGCACACACACACATTCACTCACTCACTCGCACACACACACATTCACTCACTCGCGCACACACACACATTCACTCACTCACTCGCACACACACACATTCACTCACTCACTCGCACACACACACATTCACTCACTCGCGCACACACACACATTCACTCACTCACTCGCACACACACACATTCACTCACTCACTCACATACACACACATTCACTCACTCACTCACATACACACACATTCACTCACTCACTCGCATACACACACATTCACTCTCTCACTCGCACACACACATTCACTCACTCGCACACACACACATTCACTCACTCACTCGCACACACACACATTCACTCACTCACTCACATACACACACATTCACTCACTCACTCGCATACACACACATTCACTCACTCACTCGCACGCACACACATTCACTCACTCACTCGCACACACACACATTCACTCACTCACTCGCACACACACACATTCACTCACTCACTCGCATACACACACATTCACTCACTCACACACACACACATTCACTCACTCGCACACACACACATTCACTCACTCGCACACACACACATTCACTCACTCACTCGCGCACACACACATTCACTCACTCACTCGCACACACACACATTCACTCACTCACTCGCATACACACACATTCACTCACTCACTCGCATACACACACATTCACTCACTCACTCGCATACACACACATTCACTCACTCACTCACATACACACACATTCACTCACTCACTCGCACACACACACATTCACTCACTCACTCGCATACACACACATTCACTCACTCACTCGCATCCACACACATTCACTCACTCACTCGCACACACACACATTCACTCACTCACTCGCACACACACACATTCACTCACTCACTCGCATACACACACATTCACTCACTCGCACACACACACATTCACTCACTCACTCGCACACACACACATTCACTCACTCACTCGCACACACACATTCACTCACTCACTCGCGCACACACACACATTCACTCACTCACTCGCATACACACACATTCACTCACTCACACACACACACATTCACTCACTCGCACACACACACATTCACTCACTCACTCGCACACACACACATTCACTCACTCACTCACATACACACACATTCACTCACTCACTCGCACACACACACATTCACTCACTCACTCGCACACACATTCACTCACTAACTCGCATACACACACATTCACTCACTCACTCGCACACACACACATTCACTCACTCACTCGCACACACACACATTCACTCACTCACTCACATACACACACATTCACTCACTCACTCGCACACACACACATTCACTCACTCGCTCGCACACACATTCACTCACTCACCCGCTCACACACACATTCACTCACTCACTCGCACACACATTCACTCACACTCACACACACACACATTCACTCACTCACTCGCACACACACATTCATTCACTCACTCGCGCACACACACATTCACTCACTCACTCACTCACACACACACACATTCACTCACTGACTCGCACACACACACATTCACTCACTCACTCGCACACACACACATTCACTCACTCACTCACACACACACACATTCACTCACTCACTCACACACACACACATTCACTCACTCACTCGCCCACACACACATTCACTCACTCACTCGCACACACATTCACTCACTCACTCACATACACACACATTCACTCACTCACTCGCAGACACACACATTCACTCACTCACTCACACACATTCACTCACTCACTCACTCACACACACACATTCACTCACTCGCACACACACACACATTCACACTCACTCGCACACACACATTCACTCACTCACTCGCACACACATTCACTCACTCACTCGCACACACACATTCACTCACTCACTCGCACACACACATTCACTCACTCACTCGCACACACACATTCACTCACTCACTCGCACACACACACATTCACTCACTCGCTCGCACACACATTCACTCACTCACTCGCACGCACACACATTCACTCACTCACTCGCACACACATTCACTCACTCACTCACATACACACACATTCACTCACTCACTCGCACACACACACATTCACACTCACTCGCACACACACACATTCACTCACTCACTCGCATACACACACATTCACTCACTCACTCGCACACACACACATTCACTCACTCACTCGCATACACACACATTCACTCACTCACTCGCACACACATTCACTCACTCACTCACATACACACACATTCACTCACTCACTCGCATACACACACATTCACTCACTCACTCGCACACACACATTCACTCACTCACTCGCACACACACACATTCACACTCACTCGCATACACACACATTCACTCACTCACTCGCACACACACACATTCACTCACTCACTCGCACACACACATTCACTCACTCACTCGCATACACACACATTCACTCACTCACTCGCACACACACATTCACTCACTCACTCGCACACACACACATTCACACTCACTCGCATACACACACATTCACTCACTCACTCGCACACACACACATTCACTCACTCACTCGCACACACACACATTCACTCACTCACTCGCATACACACACATTCACTCACACACTCGCACACACACATTCACTCACTCACTCGCATACACACACATTCACACTCACTCGCATACACACACATTCACTCACTCACTCGCACACACACACACATTCACTCACTCACTCGCATACACACACATTCACTCACTCACTCGCACACACATTCACTCACTCACTCACATACACACACATTCACTCACTCACTCGCACACACACACATTCACTCACTCACTCGCATACACACACATTCACTCACTCACTCGCATACACACACATTCACTCACTCACTCACATACACACACATTCACTCACTCACTCGCACACACACACATTCACTCACTCACTCGCATACACACACATTCACTCACTCACTCGCATCCACACACATTCACTCACTCACTCGCACACACACACATTCACTCACTCACTCGCACACACACACATTCACTCACTCACTCGCATACACACACATTCACTCACTCGCACACACACACATTCACTCACTCACTCGCACACACACACATTCACTCACTCACTCGCACACACACATTCACTCACTCACTCGCGCACACACACACATTCACTCACTCACTCGCATACACACACATTCACTCACTCACACACACACACATTCACTCACTCGCACACACACACATTCACTCACTCACTCGCACACACACACATTCACTCACTCACTCACATACACACACATTCACTCACTCACTCGCACACACACACATTCACTCACTCACTCGCACACACATTCACTCACTCACTCGCATACACACACACACACATTCACTCACTCACTCGCACACACACACTCACTCACTCGCACACACACACATTCACTCACTCACTCACATACACACACATTCACTCACTCACTCGCACACACACATTCACTCACTCACTCGCATACACACATTCACTCACTCACTCGCACACACACACACATTCACTCACTCGCACACACACACATTCACTCACTCACTTGCACACACACACATTCACTCACTCACTTGCTCACACACACATTCACTCACTCACTCGCACACACACATTCACTCACTCACTCGCACACACACATTCACTCACTCACTCACACACACACATTCACTCACTCACTCGCACACACACATTCACTCACTCGCACACACACACACATTCACTCACTCACTCGCACACACACACATTCACTCACTCACTCACTCACACACACATTCACTCACTCACTCGCACACACACACACATTCACTCACTCACTCACACACACACATTCACTCACTCACTCGCATACACACACATTCACTCACTCACTCGCACACACACATTCACACTCACTCGCACACACATTCACTCACTCACTCGCACACACACATTCACACTCACTCGCACACACACATTCACACACACACACACACACACATTCACTCACTCACTCGCGCCCACACTCATTCACTCACTCGCAGACACATATTCACTCGCGCACACACGTGTGCGTGCACACACACACACATACACACATTCACTCACTCACTCGCACACACACATTCACTCACTCACTCGCATACACACACATTCACACTCACTCGCATACACACACATTCACTCACTCACTCGCACGCACACACACACACATTCACTCACTCACTCGCATACACACACATTCACTCACTCACTCGCACACACATTCACTCACTCACTCACATACACACACATTCACTCACTCACTCGCACACACACACATTCACTCACTCACCCGCACACACATTCACTCACTCACTCACTCGCACACACACACATTCACACTCACTCGCATACACACACATTCACACTCACTCGCACACACACACATTCACACTCACTCGCATACACACACATTCACACTCACTCGCATACACACACATTCACTCACTCACTCGCACACACATTCACTCACTCACTCGCATACACACATTCACTCACTCACTCGCACACACACACATTCACTCACTCACTCGCACACACACACATTCACTCACTCACTCGCATACACACACATTCACTCACTCACTCGCACACACACACATTCACTCACTCACTCGCACACACACACATTCACTCACTCACTCGCACACACACACATTCACTCACTCACTCGCATACACACACATTCACTCACTCACTCGCACACACACACATTCACTCACTCGCACACACACACATTCACTCACTCACTCGCACACACATTCACTCACTCACTCGCATACACACACATTCACTCACTCACTCGCACACACATTCACTCACTCACTCGCATACACACACACATTCACTCACTCACTCGCACACACACACTCACTCGCACACACACACATTCACTCACTCACTCACATACACACACATTCACTCACTCACTCGCACACACACATTCACTCACTCACTCGCATACACACATTCACTCACTCACTCGCACACACACACACATTCACTCACTCGCACACACACACATTCACTCACTCACTTGCACACACACACATTCACTCACTCACTTGCTCACACACACATTCACTCACTCACTCGCACACACACATTCACTCACTCACTCGCACACACACATTCACTCACTCACTCACACACACACACATTCACTCACTCACTCGCACACACACATTCACTCACTCGCACACACACACACATTCACTCACTCACTCGCACACACACATTCACTCACTCACTCACTCACACACACATTCACTCACTCACTCGCACACACACACACATTCACTCACTCACTCACACACACACATTCACTCACTCACTCGCATACACACACATTCACTCACTCACTCGCACACACACATTCACACTCACTCGCACACACATTCACTCACTCACTCGCACACACACATTCACACTCACTCGCACACACACATTCACACACACACACACACACACATTCACTCACTCACTCGCGCCCACACTCATTCACTCACTCGCAGACACATATTCACTCGCGCACACACGTGCGCGTGCACACACACACACGCACATACACACATTCACCCACTCACTCGCACACACACAACCACACTGTCACGCGCACTCATTCCCACATGCACTCACGAGCATGCGCACTCTCACACGCGTTCTTGCTCGCGCGTGCGCTCTCTCTCAGGCACATTCCACGCGCACACACAAACACACGCCATTCTTTGAGGATGCTGCAGCTCATTGGGGTGTTTCTTCATCCTGAGACCAAGTGTCCCACATAACAAGTGTTGGCAGCTCCTTTTAGCCTGGTTAAGTTCAATGTGCCAGCGCGCACACATTTGGCCTTATGACCAACGAGCCTCATCCCCCTCCCTCTTTCCTCTCCTCTCCCCTCCCACGCCCCCTCCCCTCCCACTCTCCTCTCTTTTCCCCTCCCACTCCCTTCCCTCACCCTCATCTCCGACAGCACCTCTTCTGCCCGTGCAACCCTCCTCCCTCACATGTGCCTCCCCATCTCGCCGCATCTCTCCCTCTTGCCTCCCTCACTCTGATCTCCATACATCACTCTTCTGCCTTCTTTCCCCCGCGCTCCCTCGTTTCCTTCCCCCGCGCTCCCTCGTTTCCTTCCCCCGCGCTCCCTCGTTTCCTTCCCCCGCGCTCCCTCGTTTCCTTCCCCCGCGCTCCCTCGTTTCCTTCCCCCGCGCTCCCTCGTTTCCTCCCCCCGCGCTCCCTCGTTTCCTCCCCCCGCACTCCCTCGTTTCCTCCCCCCGCGCTCCCTCGTTTCCTTCCCCCGCGCTCCCTCGTTTCCTTCCCCCGCGCTCCCTCGTTTCCTCCCCCCGCGCTCCCTCGTTTCCTTCCCCCCGCGCTCCCTCGTTTCCTTCCCCACCGCGCTCCCTCGTTTCCTTCCCCCCGCGCTCCCTCGTTTCCTCCCCCCGCGCTCCCTCGTTTCCTCCCCCCGCGCTCCCTCGTTTTTCTTCCCCCGCGCTCCCTCGTTTCCTTCCCCCGCGCTCCCTCGTTTTTCTTCCCCGCGCTCCCCCCTCTCTCTCTCGCTCTCCCCCTGCCTCAGTGGAACACTGCTGCTTGGAGCCAGTTGGGTTCCATGTTGACTGCAGTCCAGGCCTCTCCAGTCCAGAGCCCTTTGAGCCAATCTCCACTCATGTCCTCTCTCCTGCTTTTCTGCAGTGCACACAATGAAGCGGGTACTCAGCAGGGGCAAGAGAATCTCCAAGGAGTCCCCTGCCCAGCTGTCGGCCGAGGGTGACCCGGGCAGTGGGCCTGGTGAGGCCAACAGCAACCGCGAGGAAGGAGGGACAGAGGCGGCGAGGGAAAAGGAGCTGCCTCCGGCGGAAGGAGAGCAGGAAGATCCGACCGAGGGGGAAAACGGCCTCGAGAGAGGAGGGACCGAGAGCACGGAGGAGTCAAGGGAAGGACAGGGAGATGACGAAGAGCAGGAGGGACAGGTCAAAGGGACAGGTAAGGAACCCGTTGAAGGGGAATGGCTGAGGGGGGAAGACAATAGAGGTGGGGCAGTTAGCAGGGCACACCGGGAACTGGGCAGAGGGAAATGGGGCCAGTGTCTGCGCCCAGTCTTCAGTGTCCAGGAACTGAAGGTTAAATCACCAGGCCATTGCCACAAGCCAGACACGGGAGGAGAGCTCGCGAGCATTATTCAATGTTTTTGTTTGTTTTGTTTCAACACTTCTGTTAATCAGTTATTGGAATTGAGAAAGTGCTGTTTGATTGGATGATTCTGATTGTGGGATGGGAGGGAAAAGTGGGGAGCGAGAGAGCAGGATAGGCAGAAGAGGGGACGGCAGGGGGGACGGTGGGGGTGGGGAGAATGGGGGGACGGCGGAGAAGCGAGGGATGGGAGAATGGGGAGTGGGAAAAGGGGCGTGGTGGGCGTGGGGAAGGGGGAGTGGGGGAGAAGGGAGGGGGAGTGGGGGAGAAGGGGGGGGAGTGGGGGAGAAGGGGGGGGAGTGGGGGAGAAGGGGGGGGAGTGGGGGAGAAGGGGGGGGAGTGGGGGGAGAAGGGGGGGGAGTGGGGGGGAGTGGGGGAGAAGGGGGGGCGGTGGGGGAGAAGGATGGACGGCAGGGGTGGGGGAAAAGGGGGGCGGCGGACAATGAGGGGGGTGGGGGAGAAGGGACGTGGTGGGTGTGGGGAAGAAAGGGGGTGGCGGAGAAGCGGGTGGTGGTGGGGGAGAAGGAGGGATGGCAGGGGTGGGGGAAAAGTGAGGGGGGAGAATGGGGCCGGCGGGGGGGGGGGGGGAGAGAGAAGGAAGGACAGTGGAATCCTTCAAAGAGACGACACAGATACGATGGGCTGAACGGTCTCCTTTCTGATTCTGTTTCTCTCTCTCTGATCAGTAGATGAGGATTTGCACACAAAAGGCCCAGCTATGTGAGGGTCGCGGGGGGGCTGGTCCAAACGGGGCTGAGACTGAGACCAACAACTCCCCCATCACCTGTCACTGGAACAGGCCGAGGAGATGGAACGGAAAATGAATAGCTGCTGGTCAAGATTCAGCATTTAAAGGTGAGAGGCAGCAAGAGAGTGAAGCGTTCACACGGTCCCTCAACATCCGTCCCCGCTGCACTGTCAGAGGGTCAGTACTGAGGGAGTGCTGCACTGTCAGAGGGTCAGTACTGAGGGAGCGCTGCACTGTCAGAGGGTCAGTACTGAGGGAGCGCTGCACTGTCAGAGGGTCAGTACTGAGGGAGCGCTGCACTGTCAGAGGGTCAGTACTGAGGGAGTGCCGCACTGTCAGAGGGTCAGTACTGAGGGAGTGCTGCACTGTCAGAGGGTCAGTACTGAGGGAGTGCTGCACTGTCAGAGAGTCAGTACTGAGGGAGGCTGCACTGTCAGAGGGTCAGTATTGAGGGAGTGCCGCACTGTGAGGGGGTCAGTACTGAGGGAGCGCTGCACTGTCAGAGGGTCAGTACTGAGGGAGAGCTGCACTGTGAGGGGGTCAGTACTGAGGGAGTGCTGCACTGTCAGAGGATCTGTACTGAGGGAGTGCTGAACATTCAAACATGTTTCAGTATTTCCAATATTACACCCAGCAACCACACTTGGATAAGTACTTAATTGGCTGTGAAGCACTTTGGAATATCTAAGCTGGTGAAAGACACCAAAATTTAAAACACTCCCTGGCCTCTTCCTTCACCAATCTCTAACCTCATATAACCTTTCATCCTCCTATCTCTGTAACCTCCAACAGCCCTACAAACCCTCCTATCTCTGTAACCTCCTCCAGCCCTACAACCCTCCCTATCTCTGTAACCTCCACCAGCCCCACAACCCTCCTATCTCTGTAACCTCCACCAGCCCCACAACCCTCCCTATCTTTGTAACCTCCTCCAGCCCCGACAACCCTCCCTATCTCTGTAACCTCCACCAGCCCCACAACCCCTCCCTATCTCTGTAACTCCACCAGCCCCACAACCCTCCCTATCTTTGTAACCTCTCCAGCCCGACAACCCTCCTATCTCTGTACACTCCAACAGCCCTACAACCCCATTTTAAACACACCCCCGCTCTGTTGCTCCAAACCTCTGTGGCCATGCTTTGAGCTGTCTGGGGCCTGAGCCTTGGGTTCCCCCTCCATTCCCCCCCCCCCCCCCTGCTTTCTTTTAAGACATTCCTTATAACCTGTGTGTGTGTGTGAGATCAGGCTCCTGATGAATCCTCGATGTTAGTTTTTGCTGGTCGAAGGGTTTTTACTTGGTGGGAGGCGTTGTGTAAATGTACATTGCTGTATTGTTTGATCTCTCCTTCATCGGCTGATTCCCTCTCTCTCTGGTTCCCTAGGCGATGGAGGAGGATTACCACCGGCTTCGACAGGCGTTGGTCAACCTGAGTGTGGCACCGCGCCACTCACCGGAAACTGCAGGCAGGTGGCAGGTGAGTGAGCTGGGGCAGTGCCCACCCATTCGCAGTCAACTCCGTTCTGCCTGCAGTCTTGCTCAGTGTGTCCAGGGACATCCGCCTCAATCCCGGGAACGATAGATCAGGGGCAAGGGCCTCATGCGTGGAGCTGAGAGCTTCAGCAGTCCATGACCAGAATCACTTTTCTAAAATAAAAAGCTAGAGGCCAGGTACAAAAAAAATGGCCGAATGAAACATTGGCCTTCACTGCAAGCGGTCTGGAAGTTACATAGTGGCAGGGACCCGGGTTCCATTCCGGCCTCGGGTGGCTGTGTGTGTGTGTGTGGCGTTTGCATGTTCTCACCGTGTCTGCGTCAGTTTCCTCCGGGTGCTCCGGTTTCCTCCCACACTCGAAAGATGTGTAGATTAAGTGGATTGGCCATACTAAATTGCCCCTTAGTGTCCAAAGAATTGCAGGTTAGGTGGATTAGCCATGCTAAATTGCCCTTTAGTGTCCAAAGATGTGTGGGTTCGGCTGATTGGCCATGCTAAATTGTCCCTTCATGTCCAAAGATGTACAGGTTAGGTGGATTTGGCCATGATAAGTTGCCCCTTAGTGTCCAAGATGTACAGGTTAGGTGGATTGGCCATGGTAAATGTGCAGTACTAAGTCAGGGTCAGTTGCTCTTTCAGAGAGTCGGTGCAGACTCGATGGGCTGAATGGCCTCCTTCTGCACTGTAGGGATGATGTCACAGTTGTACAGAACTCTGGGAAGATCCCCTATGGGGTACGACTTATCTAGTTTATGGCACTGCACCTTGGTGAGGGGTTTGGGGGATACTCTGCCCTGGGACGGAGTGAGGAGGGGCGGATGGTGAGGGGGGTATTGGAGATCTGCCAGAATTATATGCAGGGCTGAAAGGGTTGAACTAGGAGGAAGGCTGTACGGACTAGACTTGTATTCCCTTGTGTTTACGGTTTGGTGGTGTTCTGATCAAGGGCTGTAAGAAGATTAGAAGGTTTCAGTCGGGCTGGCAGAGATAAATTATTTCATCTGTTGGGTGGGAGCCCAGAACAAGGCGGTGAGGTGGAGAGGGGGGGGTCAGAGTCTTAAAACAGGAGGCAGGCCTGTTCAAGAGTATTGTCTGGAAAGTCTTCACACCAAGGGGAGTGGGAATGTGGAATGTTTTTCCCCCACCTGCCCAAAAATCAAAACCCTCAAAGCTGGGGGGACAAATTTTGACATTGAGGCTGGTGGATTCATTTGTGATCGAGACAAGCAGGCGCCTTGAAGGCACAGGCCAGCCAAGCTCTACATGGATTGCTGAACCAGCTAGCAGGAGCTGATTGACGGCCTCCTGCGCCTCGGGAGACTGGTCCGTTGGGCTGAACGGCCTCCTCCTGTGTTCGCGGTCGGATCCCCTGCAATTTGCCCAAACTAGGGAGCTGGGAAGTTGTCCCGGGAGGTTCTGCCCTGCCAGTGGAGTGTTGCTTCAGATTTAATGAGCGCCAGTCCCCAAACTCCGGAATGCTTAGCCGTGGCGCTCCAACTCGTGTTCGCGTCGCACCTTTAGGTGTATCCTAATGTTGTTTGTCACAGAAGTGCATTGAAACAGTGCGACATCGAGCGACGTGCAGAGATGTTGGCTCAGGTGATCATAAGCTTGGCCACGGAGCTAGATATAAGGAGAGGGGAAGCGAGATTTAGGGAGGGAATTCCAGATGCTAGGCCCTACGCCACTGAAGGCACAGCTGCCCACAGTGGAGCTGGATAACTGGAAGCACAAGAGCCAGAATGGGAAGAGAACAGACGGTAACAGGGCTGGAGCAGACTCCAGAGATAGGGAGGGGTGAGGACAGAGGGGGTGGCGGGGATTTGAAAACAAGAATGGGAATTCTGGAAGTCAAGATGATGCCCAACCAGGAGCCAGTGTAGGTCAGGCTGTTGTAAGTGCAGACACACGAGGGCAGCAGGGTTTTGGATGACCTCAGATTTACAGAGGGAAGAATGTGGGAGAGCAGTGAGGTGTGCGTTGGAATGGTCGAGTGTGGAGGTAACAAAGGAGCGGGTGAGGACAGACGGTGAGCTGTGATGGGCGAAGACGAACGATGTTATGGAGGTGGAAACAGAGGCGGTCTTAGCGGTGGTGTGGATATGTGGTTGGAAGGTCATCACGGGAGCAAGTGTGACACTCAAAGTTGCAAATAGACTTGCTTAATCTCAGACTCCTGCCAGGGACAGGGTCAGAGTTGTAGCTGTTTCTGTGAAGTCTTAGCGTGGTTCTTGATTATAGAATTGATCGTTGGCAAGTTCGCATTAAGAATACTGCTGGTGTTATACACTAGCACCTGGGGTACACAAAACCCCAGAAGGAAAACCTGAAACAAAGAATAGTACACCACAAGAACAGGCCCTTTGGCCTACCAACTCTGCACCGATCGCGTTGTATCCCTCTATAACCAGGGAAACACCTGCTCTTAACTGTACTCTACCATTTGGAGAGGAAAGACAGGAAGACCAGTGAAGGATGTCCCAGATTCTTTGAGATGCTTTTAAACAAAATAAATGTTCATGAAACAGTAAAACACAGAAGAAGGTCAATTCACAATACATTCAACTATTTTAAGCGCTAACCACTGTATGTTAAAATTTACCCAGTTCCAAATCCTCCGGTTATCCTAACTTCAGAGCTAAACATCCCATAGGTTCTAAAACGACGGGCAAAATCTAGCAATTGTTACCACACCAGGGCATTTTGTATCTTTTCTG
>NW_027592269.1:0-2500 GCF_964213995.1 Mustelus asterias
GAGGGAGAGAGAGGAGAGAGCGAGGGAGAGAGAGAGAGCGAGGGAGAGAGAGCGAGGGAGAGAGGAGAGAGCGAGGGAGAGAGAGAGAGCGAGGGAGAGAGAGAGAGAGAGAGCGAGGGAGAGAGAGAGCGAGGGAGAGAGAGAGCGAGGGAGAGAGACAGAGAGAGCGAAGGAGAGAGAGACAGAGAGCGAAGGAGGGAGAGCGAAGGAGAGAGAGCGAGGGAGAGAGAGCGAGGGAGAGAGAGCGAGGGAGAGAGAGCGAGGGAGAGAGAGCGAGGGAGAGAGAGCGAGGGAGAGAGAGCGAGGGAGAGAGAGCGAGGGAGAGAGAGCGAGGGAGAGAGAGCGAGGGAGAGAGAGCGAGGGAGAGAGAGCGAGGGAGAGAGAGCGAGGGAGAGAGAGCGAGGGAGAGAGAGCGAGGGAGAGAGAGCGAGGGAGAGAGAGCGAGGGAGAGAGAGCGAGGGAGAGAGAGCGAGGGAGAGAGAGCGAGGGAGAGAGAGCGAGGGAGGGAGAGCGAGGGAGGGAGAGCGAGGGAGGGAGAGCGAGGGAGGGAGAGCGAGGGAGAGAGAGCGAGGGAGAGAGAGCGAGGGAGAGAGAGCGAGGGAGAGAGAGCGAGGGAGAGAGAGCGAGGGAGAGACAGTGAGGGAGGGAGGGAGAAAGAGTGACAGAGAACACGGGAGAGATAGAGAGAGAGTGAGGGAGAGAGAGAGGACGAGAGAGAGCGAGGGAGGGAGAGCGAGAGAGAGAGAGCGAGGGAGAGAGAGCGAGGGAGAGAGAGAGAGCGCGAGGGAGGGTGAGAGAGGGAGAGGGAGGGAGAGAGAGAGAGAGGGAGGAGAGAGAGAGAGCGAGGGAGAGAGAAAGGGAGAGAGAGAGAGAGAGAGAGCGAGGGAGAGAGAGAGAGAGCGAGGACACAGAGAGAGAGAGCGAGGACACAGAGAGAGAGAGCGAGGACAGAGAGAGAGAGAGCGAGGACACAGAGAGAGAGAGCGAGACAGAGAGAGAGAGAGTGAGGGAGAGGGAAAGAGAGAGAGAGGGAGAGAGTGAGAGAGAGCGAGGGAGAGAGAGCGAGGGAGAGAGAGTGAGGGAGAGAGAGTGAGGGAGAGAGAGTGAGGGAGGGAGGGAGAAAGAGTGACAGAGAGTGAGGGAGAGAGAGCGAGGGAGAGAGAGCGAGGGAGAGACAGTGAGGGAGGGAGGGAGAAAGAGTGACAGAGAACAAGGGAGAGATAGAGAGAGAGTGAGGGAGAGAGAGGGAGAGAGGACGAGAGAGAGCGAGGGAGGGAGAGCGAGAGAGAGCGAGGGAGAGAGAGCGAGGGAGAGAGAGGGAGAGAGAGAGAGCGCGAGGGAGGGTGAGAGAGGGAGAGAGAGCGAGGGAGAGAGAGAGAGCGCGAGGGAGGGTGAGAGAGGGAGAGGGAGGGAGAGAGAGAGAGAGGGAGGGAGAGAGAGAGCGAGGGAGAGAGAGAGGGAGAGAGAGAGAGAGAGAGAGCGAGGGAGAGAGAGAGAGCGAGGACACAGAGAGAGAGAGCGAGGACACAGAGAGAGAGAGCGAGGACACAGAGAGAGAGAGCGAGGACACAGAGAGAGAGAGCGAGGACACAGAGAGAGAGAGCGAGGACACAGAGAGAGAGAGAGTGAGGGAGAGGGAAAGAGAGAGAGAGGGAGAGAGTGAGAGAGAGCGAGGGAGAGAGAGCGAGGGAGAGAGAGCGAGGGAAGAGCGAGGAGAGAGAGCGAGGAAGAGAGGCGAGGGAGAGAGAGCGAGGAGAGAGAGCGAGGAGAGAGAGCGAGGGAGAGAGAGCGAGGGAGAGAGGAGCGAGGGAGAGAGAGCGAGGGAGAGAGAGAGAGGGAGGGAGAAAGAGTGACAGAGAGTGAGGGAGAGAGAGGGAGAGAGAGAGGCGAGGGAGGAGAGCGAGAGAGAGAAAGCGAGGAGAGAGAGAGAGGGCGGGAGAGAGAAAGAGCGGGAGGGAGAGAGAGGGAGAGGGAGGGAGAGAGAGAGAGCGAGGGAGAGAGAGAGTGAGGAGAGAGAGAGAGCGAGGAGAGAGAGAGAGAGAGGAGGATGGAGAGATAGAGGTAGAGCGAGGGAGAGATCGAGAGAGAGCGACGGAGCGATAGAGAGCGGCGGAGAGAGAGAGAGAGCGAGGGAGAGAGAGAGAGCGCGAGGGAGAGAGAGAGAGAGAGCGAGGGAGAGAGAGAGAGAGAGCGAGGAGAGAGAGAGAGAGCGAGGGAGAGAGAGAGAGAGCGAGGGAGAGAGAGAGAGCGAGGGAGAGAGAGAGAGCGAGGGGAGAGAGAGAGCGAGGGAGAGAGAGAGAGAGCGAGGGAGAGAGAGAGAGAGCGAGGGAGAGAGAGAGAGCGAGGGAGAGAGAGAGAGAGCGAGCAGGGAGGAGCGAGGAGCGAGGGAGAGAGAGCAAGGGAGAGAGAGCGAGGGAGAGAGAGCGAGGGAGAGAGAGCGAGGGAGAGAGAGAGAGAGTGAGGGAGAGGGAAAGAGAGGGGAGAGGGAGAGGGAAAGAGA
>NW_027592269.1:7500-58862 GCF_964213995.1 Mustelus asterias
GAGGGAAAGAGTGAGAGCGAGGGAACATAGAACATAGAACAGTACAGCACAGAACAGGCCCTTCGGCCCACGATGTTGTGCCGAGCTTTGTCTGAAACCAAGATCAAGCTATCCCACTCCCTATCATCCTGGTGTGCTCCATGTGCCTATCCAATAACCGCTTAAATGTTCCTAAAGTGTCTGACTCCACTGTCACTGCAGGCAGTCCATTCCACACCCCAACCACTCTCTGCGTAAAGAACCTACCTCTGATATCCGTCCTGTATCTCCCACCACGAACCCTATAGTTATGCCCCCTTGTAATAGCTCCATCCACCCGAGTGTGACAGTTGGTGTCTCAGTGAGGGAGTGCTGCTCGGGCTGCAGTAGAGTGTGACAGTTGGTGTCTCACTGTGGGAGTGCTGCTCGGGCTGCAGTGGAGAGTGACAGTTGGTGTCTCAGTGAGGGAGTGCTGCTCGGGCTGCAGTGGAGAGTGACAGTTGGTGTCTCACTGTGGGAGTGCTGCTCGGGCTGCAGTAGAGTGTGACAGTTGGTGTCTCACTGTGGGAGTGCTGCTCGGGCTGCAGTGGAGAGTGACAGTTGGTGTCTCACTGTGGGAGTGCTGCTCGGGCTGCAGTGGAGAGTGACAGTTGGTGTCTCACTGTGGGAGTGCTGCTCGGGCTGCAGTAGAGAGTGACAGTTGGTGTCTCAGTGAGGGAGTGCTGCTCGGGCTGCAGTGGAGTGTGACAGTTGGTGTCTCAGTGAGGGAGTGCTGCTCGGGCTGCAGTAGAGTGTGACAGTTGGTGTCTCAGTGAGGGAGTGCTGCTCGGGCTGCAGTGGAGAGTGACAGTTGGTGTCTCAGTGAGGGAGTGCTGCTCGGGCTGCAGTGGAGAGTGACAGTTGGTGTCTCAGTGAGGGAGTGCTGCTCGGGCTGCAGTGGAGTGTGACAGTTGGTGTCTCAGTGTGGGAGTGCTGCTCGGGCTGCAGTGGAGAGTGACAGTTGGTGTCTCACTGTGGGAGTGCTGCTCGGGCTGCAGTAGAGTGTGACAGTTGGTGTCTCACTGAGGGAGTGCTGCTCGGGCTGCAGTGGAGAGTGACAGTTGGTGTCTCACTGTGGGAGTGCTGCTCGGGCTGCAGTAGAGAGTGACAGTTGGTGTCTCAGTGAGGGAGTGCTGCTCGGGCTGCAGTAGAGTGTGACAGTTCTTGTCTCAGTGAGGGAGTGCTGCTCGGGCTGCAGTAGAGTGTGACAGTTGGTGTCTCACTGTGGGAGTGCTGCTCGGGCTGCAGTGGAGAGTGACAGTTGGTGTCTCAGTGTGGGAGTGCTGCTCGGGCTGCAGTAGAGTGTGACAGTTGGTGTCTCACTGTGGGAGTGCTGCTCGGGCTGCAGTGGAGAGTGACAGTTGGTGTCTCAGTGTGGGAGTGCTGCTCGGGCTGCAGTGGAGAGTGACAGTTGGTGTCTCAGTGTGGGAGTGCTGCTCGGGCTGCAGTGGAGAGTGACAGTTGGTGTCTCACTGTGGGAGTGCTGCTCGGGCTGCAGTGGAGAGTGACAGTTGGTGTCTCAGTGTGGGAGTGCTGCTCGGGCTGCAGTAGAGTGTGACAGTTGGTGTCTCACTGTGGGAGTGCTGCTCGGGCTGCAGTGGAGTGTGACAGTTGGTGTCTCAGTGAGGGAGTGCTGCTCGGGCTGCAGTGGAGAGTGACAGTTGGTGTCTCAGTGAGGGAGTGTTGCTCGGGCTGCAGTGGAGTGTGACAGTTGGTGTCTCAGTGAGGGAGTGTTGCTCGGGCTGCAGTAGAGTGTGACAGTTGGTGTCTCACTGTGGGAGTGCTGCTCGGGCTGCAGTGGAGTGTGACAGTTGGTGTCTCAGTGAGGGAGTGCTGCTCGGGCTGCAGTAGAGTGTGACAGTTGGTGTCTCAGTGAGGGAGTGTTGCTCGGGCTGCAGTAGAGTGTGACAGTTGGTGTCTCAGTGAGGGAGTGCTGCTCGGGCTGCAGTGGAGTGTGACAGTTGGTGTCTCAGTGAGGGAGTGTTGCTCGGGCTGCAGTAGAGTGTGACAGTTGGTGTCTCAGTGAGGGAGTGCTGCTCGGGCTGCAGTAGAGTGTGACAGTTGGTGTCTCAGTGAGGGAGTGTTGCTCGGGCTGCAGTAGAGTGTGACAGTTGGTGTCTCAGTGAGGGAGTGCTGCTCGGGCTGCAGTGGAGAGTGACAGTTGGTGTCTCACTGTGGGAGTGCTGCTCGGGCTGCAGTGGAGAGTGACAGTTGGTGTCTCACTGTGGGAGTGCTGCTCGGGCTGCAGTGGAGAGTGACAGTTGGTGTCTCAGTGTGGGAGTGCTGCTCGGGCTGCAGTAGAGTGTGACAGTTGGTGTCTCAGTGAGGGAGTGTTGCTCGGGCTGCAGTAGAGTGTGACAGTTGGTGTCTCAGTGAGGGAGTGTTGCTCGGGCTGCAGTAGAGTGTGACAGTTGGTGTCTCAGTGAGGGAGTGTTGCTCGGGCTGCAGTGGAGAGTGACAGTTGGTGTCTCACTGTGGGAGTGCTGCTCGGGCTGCAGTAGAGTGTGACAGTTGGTATCTCACTGTGGGAGTGCTGCTCGGGCTGCAGTAGAGTGTGACAGTTGGTGTCTCAGTGAGGGAGTGCTGCTCGGGCTGCAGTGGAGAGTGACAGTTGGTGTCTCAGTGAGGGAGTGCTGCTCGGGCTGCAGTAGAGAGTGACAGTTGGTGTCTCAGTGTGGGAGTGCTGCTCGGGCTGCAGTAGAGTGTGACAGTTGGTGTCTCACTGAGGGAGTGTTGCTCGGGCTGCAGTAGAGAGTGACAGTTGGTGTCTCAGTGAGGGAGTGTTGCTCGGGCTGCAGTGGAGAGTGACAGTTGGTGTCTCACTGAGGGAGTGTTGCTCGGGCTGCAGTGGAGAGTGACAGTTGGTGTCTCAGTGTGGGAGTGCTGCTCGGGCTGCAGTGGAGAGTGACAGTTGGTGTCTCACTGTGGGAGTGCTGCTCGGGCTGCAGTAGAGTGTGACAGTTGGTGTCTCAGTGAGGGAGTGCTGCTCGGGCTGCAGTAGAGAGTGACAGTTGGTGTCTCAGTGTGGGAGTGCTGCTCGGGCTGCAGTAGAGTGTGACAGTTGGTGTCTCACTGAGGGAGTGTTGCTCGGGCTGCAGTAGAGAGTGACAGTTGGTGTCTCAGTGAGGGAGTGTTGCTCGGGCTGCAGTGGAGAGTGACAGTTGGTGTCTCAGTGAGGGAGTGCTGCTCGGGCTGCAGTGGAGAGTGACAGTTGGTGTCTCACTGAGGGAGTGTTGCTCGGGCTGCAGTGGAGAGTGACAGTTGGTGTCTCACTGAGGGAGTGCTGCTCGGGCTGCAGTAGAGTGTGACAGTTGGTGTCTCAGTGAGGGAGTGCTGCTCGGGCTGCAGTAGAGAGTGACAGTTGGTGTCTCAGTGAGGGAGTGCTGCTCGGGCTGCAGTGGAGAGTGACAGTTGGTGTCTCAGTGAGGGAGTGTTGCTCGGGCTGCAGTAGAGAGTGACAGTTGGTGTCTCAGTGAGGGAGTGTTGCTCGGGCTGCAGTAGAGTGTGACAGTTGGTGTCTCAGTGAGGGAGTGTTGCTCGGGCTGCAGTGGAGAGTGACAGTTGGGGAAGTGTGGGGAAGTTTTTTGTTTTCTTTTTTTCTTGCTGGTAATGGCTTCAGGGATGGCAGTTCAGGCAGTATGCTGCATCTCCTGTGGGATGTATGTGGTGAGGAAATCCAGTAGTGTTTCAGGAGATTTTAGTTGTAAGAAGTGCATTAGATTGCAGCTTCTGGAGGAGCGTGTAAAGGAGCTGGAGGGGGAGGTAGAGGAACTCCGCATAATTCGGGAGGCGGAGGTGGAAGTTGATAGGAGTTATAGAGAAATAGTAACTCCTAGAAATGAGGCTTGGGTCAATGCCAGGAGGAGGGGTAAGAAGCAATCGGGAAGACAATCCCCTGGGGCGGTTCCCCTCCATAATAGGTTTTCGGTGCTGGAGGCTACAGTTGAGGAGGAATCAACTGAGCATAGAGAGCAGATCTCTGGGGGTGAGCCGAGTGAGAAAGCTCAGGTGGTTAGGGGCTGTAAAAGACTGGGCCTTGTGATTGGGGACTCCACAATTAAGGAGACAGATAGGAGGGTCGGAACTAAAGGTAGGGACTCAGGGTTGGTGTGACAGGGTATTCAGGACTCTTAGGGGGGAGGGAGATAAACCACAAGTTATTGTACATGTGGGGACACACGACATAGGGAGGATAGGGGAAGGGGATATTAGGCAGGGATTTATGGAGTTGGGGTGGAAACTAAAGGCCAAGACTGACAGAGTGGTTATCTCTGGACTCTTGCCTGTACCACGGGATAGTTTAGAGAGGAATAGGGAGAGGGAAGGTTTGAATTCATGGCTGAGGGGATGGTGCAGGAGGGAGGGGTTCAGGTACTTAAGCAATTGGGGCTCGTACTGGGGAAGGTGTGACCTCTATGAGAAGGATGGTCTACACCTTAATCAGAAGGGGACCAATATCCTGGGGGGTAAATTTGCTAAGGCCATGCAGGGAGGTTTAAACTGATTCGGGGGGGGGGAGGGATCCTGAGTAGTGGGGCTGAAAGTGAGGGATGCATGGATGGGGACTGCAATGCACGGCATTGCAGAGGTGGGGTGGAGCAGGGTTTGAAATGTGTATACTTCAATGCCAGGAGTATTCGCAATAAAGTGGGTGAACTTGCAGCGTGGATCAGTACCTGGGACTTCGATGTTGTGGCTATTTCAGAGACATGGATAGAGCAGGGGCAGGAATGGATGCTGCAGGTCCCGGGGTTCAAATGTTTTAGTCGAAGTAGGGAAGGAGGTAGAAGAGGGGGAGGGGTAGCATTATTGGTCAGAGATTGTATCACAGTGTCAGAGAGGAGGTTTGATGAGGACTTATCTGTTGAGGTAGTATGGGCGGAGATTAGAAATAGGAGAGGAGAGGTCACCCTGTTGGGAGTCTTTTATAGACCTCCTAAAAGTTCTAGAGAGGTTGAGGAAAGGATTGCGGAGTCAATCCTGCTTAGGAGTGAAAGTAATAGGGCAATTGTTATGGGGGATTTTAACTTGACTAATATTGACTGGAATTGTTATAGCTCTAGCTCGTTAGAGGGGTCAGTTTTTGTTCAAAGCGTGCAGGAAGGTTTTTTGACTCAGTATGTAGACAGGCCAACTAGAGGTGAGGCTATATTGGATCTGGTGCTGGGAAATGAGCCAGACCAGGTGCTAGACTTGGAAGTTGGTGTGCATTTTGGTGATAGTGACCACAATTCGGTTACGTTCACCTTAGTGATGGAAAGGGATAGGCATGAACCTCGGGCCAATGGTTTTAGCTGGGGGAAGGGTAATTATGAGGCTATTAGGAGAGAATTAGGAAACATAGGTTGGACTAGGAGATTACAGGGACTGGGAACGTCCGACATGTGGAGTTTTTTCAAGGAGCAGCTACTGCGAGTCTGTGATAGGTATGTCCCTGTCAGGCAAGGAGGAATTGGTAGGGCTAGGGAACCGTGGTGCACCAAAAAAGTTTCTTTGTTGGTTAAAAAGAAAAAGGAGGCTTATGTTCGGATGAGACGTGAGCACTCGGGTAGTGCACTAGAAAGCTTTAGATTGGCTAAGAGGGAGTTGAAGAGCGAGCTTAGAAGGGCTAAAAGGGGACATGAGAAGACTTTGGCGGATAGGGTTAAAGAGAATCCTAAGGCGTTCTATAGGTATGTCAAGAACAGAAGGTTGGTTAGGGCAAGTTTAGGGCCAATTATAGATGGCAGAGGGAAGTTATGTGTGGAACCGGAGGAGATTGGTGAAGCATTGAACCAATATTTCTCTTCGGTGTTCACGCAAGGGGACATGAATATAGCTGAGGAGGACACTGGGTTGCAAGGGAGTAGAATAGACAGTATTACAGTTGATAAGGAGGATGTGCAGGATATTCTGGAGGGTCTGAAAATAGATAAATCCCCTGGTCCGGATGGGATTTATCCAAGGATTCTCTGGGAGGCAAGAGAAGTGATTGCAGAGCCTCTGGCTCTGATCTTCAGGTCGTCGTTGGCCTCTGGTATAGTACCAGAAGATTGGAGGTTAGCGAATGTTGTCCCATTGTTTAAGAAGGGGAACAGAGACTTCCCCGGGAATTATAGACCGGTGAGTCTCACTTCTGTTGTCGGCAAGATGTTGGAAAAAATTATAAGGGATAGGATTTATAGTTATTTGGAGAGTAATGAATTGATAGGTGATAGTCAGCATGGTTTTGTGGCAGGTAGGTCGTGCCTTACTAACCTTATTGAGTTTTTTGAGAAAGTGACCAAGGAGGTGGATGGGGGCAAGGCAGTGGACGTGGTATATATGGATTTTAGTAAGGCGTTTGATAAGGTTCACCATGGTAGGCTTCTGCAGAAAATGCAGATGTATGGGATTGGGGGTGATCTAGGAAATTGGATCAGGAATTGGCTAGCGGATAGGAAACAGAGGGTGGTGGTTGATAGTAAATATTCATCATGGAGTGCGGTTACAAGTGGTGTACCTCAGGGATCTGTTTTGGGGCCACTGCTGTTTGTAATATTTATTAATGATCTGGATGAGGGTATAGTTGGGTGGATTAGCAAATTTGCTGATGACACCAAAGTCGGTGGTGTGGTAGACAGTGAGGAAGGGTGTCGTAGTTTGCAGGAAGACTTAGACAGGTTGCAAAGTTGGGCCGAGAGGTGGCGGATGGAGTTTAATGCGGAGAAGTGTGAGGTAATTCACTTTGGTAGGAATAACAGATGTGTTGAGTATAGGGCTAACGGGAGGACTTTGAATAGTGTGGAGGAGCAGAGGGATCTAGGTGTATGTGTGCATAGATCCCTGAAAGTTGGGAATCAAGTAGATAAGGTTGTTAAGAAGGCATATGGTGTCTTGGCGTTTATTGGTAGGGGGATTGAATTTAGGAGTCGTAGCGTTATGTTGCAACTGTACACAACTCTGGTGCGGCCGCACTTGGAGTACTGTGTGCAGTTCTGGTCCCCACATTACAGGAAGGATGTGGAGGCTTTGGAGAGGGTGCAGAGGAGGTTTACCAGGATGTTGCCTGGTATGGAGGGGAGATCCTATGAGGAGAGGCTGAGGGATTTGGGATTGTTTTCGCTGGAAAGGCGGCGGCTAAGAGGGGATCTTATTGAAACATATAAGATGATTAGAGGTTTAGATAGGGTGGATAGTGATAGCCTTTTTCCTCTGATGGAGAAATCCAGCACGAGGGGGCATGGCTTTAAATTGAGGGGGGGTAGTTATAGAACCGATGTCAGGGGTAGGTTCTTTACCCAGAGGGTGGTGAGGGATTGGAATGCCCTGCCAGCATCAGTAGTAAATGCGCCTAGTTTGGGGGCGTTTAAGAGATCCGTAGATAGGTTCATGGACGAAAAGAAATTGGTTTAGGTTGGAGGGTCACAGTTTTTTTTTTTTTTTTTCTTTTTTTTAACTGGTCGGTGCAACATCGTGGGCCGAAGGGCCTGTTCTGCGCTGTAATGTTCTATGTTCTATGTTCTATGAGAGAGAGCGAGGGAGAGAGAGCGAGGGAGAGAGAGCGAGGGAGAGAGAGCGAGGGAGAGAGAGCGAGGGAGAGAGAGCGAGGGAGAGAGAGCGAGGGAGAGAGAGCGAGGGAGAGAGAGCGAGGGAGAGAGAGCGAGGGAGAGAGAGCGAGGGAGAGAGAGCGAGGGAGAGAGAGCGAGGGAGAGAGAGCGAGGGAGAGAGAGCGAGGGAGAGAGAGCGAGGGAGAGAGAGCGAGGGAGAGAGAGCGAGGGAGAGAGAGCGAGGGAGAGAGAGCGAGGGAGAGAGAGCGAGGGAGAGAGAGCGAGGGAGAGAGAGCGAGGGAGAGAGAGCGAGGGAGAGAGAGCGAGGGAGAGAGAGCGAGGGAGAGAGAGCGAGGGAGAGAGAGCGAGGGAGAGAGAGCGAGGGAGAGGGAGCGAGGGAGATGGAGCGAGGGAGAGGGAGCGAGGGAGAGGGAGCGAGGGAGAGGGAGCGAGGGAGAGAGAGCGAGGGAGAGAGAGCGAGGGAGAGAGAGCGAGGGAGAGAGAGCGAGGGAGAGAGAGCGAGGGAGAGAGAGCGAGGGAGAGAGAGCGAGGGAGAGAGAGCGAGGGAGAGAGAGCGAGGGAGAGAGAGCGAGGGAGAGAGAGCGATGGAGAGAGAGCGAGGGAGAGAGAGCGAGGGAGAGAGAGCGAGGGAGAGAGAGCGAGGGAGAGAGAGCGAGGGAGAGAGAGCGAGGGAGAGAGAGCGAGAGAGAGAGAGCGAGGGAGGGAGAGCGAGGGAGCGGGAGAGTGCGAGGGAGGGAGAGCGAGGGAGCGGGAGAGTGCGAGGGAGAGAGAGCGAGGGAGGGAGAGCGAGGGAGGGGGAGAGTGCGAGGGAGAGAGAGCGAGGGAGAGAGAGCGAGGGAGAGAGAGCGAGGGAGAGAGAGCGAGGGAGAGAGAGCGAGGGAGAGAGCGCGAGGGAGAGAGAGCGAGGGAGAGAGAGCGAGGGAGAGAGCGCGAGGGAGAGAGAGCGAGGGAGAGAGAGCGAGGGAGAGAGAGCGAGGGAGAGAGAGCGAGGGAGAGCGAAAGAGACAGAGAGAGGGAGAGAGTGAGAGAGAGCGAGGGAGAGAGAGAGCGAGGGAGAGAGAGAGAGCGAGGGAGAGAGAGAGAGCGAGGGAGAGAGAGAGAGCGAGGGAGAGAGAGAGAGCGAGGGAGAGAGAGAGAGCGAGGGAGAGAGAGAGCGAGGGAGAGAGAGAGAGCGAGGGAGAGAGAGAGAGCGAGGGAGAGAGAGAGAGCGAGGGAGAGAGAGAGAGCGAGGGAGAGAGAGAGAGCGAGGGAGAGAGAGAGAGCGAGGGAGAGAGAGAAGCGAGGGAGAGAGAGAGAGCGAGGGAGAGAGAGAGAGAGCGAGGGAGAGAGAGAGAGCGAGGGAGAGAGAGAGAGCGAGGGAGAGATGGAGAGAGAGCGAGGGAGAGATGGAGAGAGAGCGAGGGAGAGAGAGAGAGCGAGGGAGAGAGAGAGAGCGAGGGAGAGAGAGAGAGAGCGAGGGAGAGAGAGAGAGAGCGAGGGAGAGAGAGAGAGCGAGGGAGAGAGAGAGAGCGAGGGAGAGAGAGAGAGCGAGGGAGAGAGAGAGCGCGAGGGAGAGAGAGAGAGAGCGAGGGAGAGAGAGAGAGCGAGGGAGGGAGAGCGAGGGAGAGAGAGCGAGGGAGAGAGAGAGAGAGCGAGGGAGAGAGAGAGAGCGAGGGAGAGAGAGAGAGCGAGGGAGAGAGAGAGAGCGAGGGAGAGAGAGAGAGCGAGGGAGAGAGAGAGAGCGAGGGAGAGAGAGAGAGAGCGAGGGAGAGAGAGAGAGAGCGAGGGAGAGAGAGAGAGAGCGAGGGAGAGAGAGTGAGAGCGAGGGAGAGAGAGTGAGAGCGAGGGAGAGAGAGAGAGCGAGGGAGAGAGAGAGAGCGAGGGAGAGAGAGAGAGAGCGAGGGAGAGAGAGAGAGAGCGAGGGAGAGAGAGAGAGAGCGAGGAGAGAGAGAGAGAGCGAGGGAGAGAGAGAGAGAGAGCGAGGGAGAAAGAGAGAGCGAGGGAGAGAGAGAGAGCGAGGGAGAGAGAGAGTGCGAGGGAGAGAGAGAGCAAGGGAGAGAGAGAGAGAGAGCGAGGGAGAGAGAGAGAGCGAGGGAGAGAGAGAGAGCGAGGGAGAGACAGAGAGCGAGGGAGAGAGAGCGAGGGAGAGAGAGGGAGAGAGAGAGAGCAAGGGAGAGAGAGATAGGGAGGGAGAGAGAGAGAGGGAGAGAGATAGAGAGAGGGAGGGAGAGAGAGAGGGAGAGAGAGGGAGCGAGAGAGAGAGCGAGGGAGAGAGAGAGAGAGCGAGGACACAGAGAGAGAGAGAGAGGACACAGAGAGAGAGAGCGAGGACACAGAGAGAGAGAGCGAGGACACAGAGAGAGAGAGTGAGGGAGAGGGACAGAGAGGGAGAGAGTGAGAGAGAGCGAGGGAGAGAGAGCGAGGGAGAGAGAGTGAGGGAGAGAGAGCGAGGGAGAGAGAGCGAGGGAGAGAGAGCGAGGGAGAGACAGTGAAGGAGGGAGAAAGAGTGTCAGAGAACAAGGGAGAGATAGAGAGAGAGTGAGGGAGAGAGGGGGAGAGAGGACGAGAGAGAGCGAGGGAGGGAGAGCGAGAGAGAGAGAGCGAGGGAGAGAGAGCGAGGGAGAGAGAGAGAGGGAGAGAGAGAGAGCGCGAGGGAGGGTGACAGAGGGAGAGAGAGCGAGGGAGAGAGAGCGAGGGAGAGAGAGAGAGAGAGAGCGCGAGGGAGGGTGAGAGAGGGAGAGGGAGGGAGAGAGAGAGAGAGGCAGGGAGAGAGAGAGAGAGGGAGGGAGAGAGGGAGAGAGAGAGAGAGAGAGAGAGCGAGGGAGAGAGAGAGAGAGCGAGGACACAGAGAGAGAGAGCGAGGACACAGAGAGAGAGAGCGAGGACACAGAGAGAGAGCGAGGACACAGAGAGAGAGAGCGAGGACACAGAGAGAGAGAGCGAGGACACAGAGAGAGAGAGAGCGAGGACACAGAGAGAGCGAGGACACAGAGAGAGAGAGTGAGGGAGAGGGAAAGAGAGAGAGAGGGAGAGAGTGAGAGAGAGCGAGGGAGAGAGAGCGAGGGAGAGAGAGCGAGGGAGAGAGAGTGAGGGAGAGAGAGTGAGGGAGAGAGAGTGAGAAAGAGTGACAGAGAGTGAGGGAGAGGGAGGGAGAGAGAGAGAGCGAGGGAGAGAGAGAGTGAGGGAGAGAGAGAGAGAGAGCGAGGGAGAGAGAGAGAGAGAGGGAGCGATGGAGAGATAGAGGTAGAGCGAGGGAGAGATAGAGAGAGAGCGACGGAGCGATAGAGAGCGACGGAGAGAGAGAGAGCGAGGGAGAGAGAGAGAGCGCGAGGGAGAGAGAGAGAGAGCGCGAGGGAGAGAGAGAGCGAGCGAGGGAGAGAGAGAGAGAGCGAGAGAGAGAGAGAGCGAGGGAGAGAGAGAGAGCGAGGAGACAGAGAGAGAGAGCGAGGACACAGAGAGAGAGAGCGAGGCCACAGAGAGAGAGCGAGGACACAGAGAGAGAGAGCGAGGACACAGAGAGAGCGAGGACACAGAGAGAGCGAGGACACAGAGAGAGCGAGGACACAGAGAGAGAGCGAGGACACAGAGAGAGAACGAGGACACAGAGAGAGAGAGCGAGGACACAGAGAGAGAGAGCGAGGACACAGAGAGAGAGCGAGGACACAGAGAGAGAACGAGGACACAGAGAGAGAGAGCGAGGACACAGAGAGAGAGAGCGAGGACACAGAGAGAGAGAGCGAGGACACAGAGAGAGAGCGAGGACACAGAGAGAGAGCAAGGACACAGAGAGAGAGCGAGGAGACAGAGAGAGAGAGCGAGGACAGAGAGTGAGAGCGAGGACACAGAGAGAGAGCGAGGACACAGAGAGAGAACGAGGACACAGAGAGAGAGAGCGAGGACACAGAGAGAGAGAGCGAGGACACAGAGAGAGAGAGAGCGAGGACACAGAGAGCGAGGACACAGAGAGAGAGCGAGGACACAGAGGGAGAACGAGGACACAGAGAGAGAGAGCGAGGACACACAGAGAGAGAGCGAGGACACAGAGAGAGAGCGAGGACACAGAGAGAGAGCGAGGACACAGAGAGAGAGCGAGGACACAGAGAGAGAGCGAGGACACAGAGTGAGAGCGAGGACACAGAGAGAGAGCGAGGACACAGAGAGAGAGCGAGGAGACAGAGAGAGAGAGCGAGGACACAGAGAGAGAGAGCGAGGACACAGAGAGAGAGAGCGAGGACACAGAGAGAGCGAGGACACAGAGAGAGAGAGCGAGGCCACAGAGAGAGAGAGCGAGGCCACAGAGAGAGAGAGCGAGGCCACAGAGAGAGAGAGCGAGGCCACAGAGAGAGAGAGCGAGGGAGAGAGAGCGAGGGCACAGAGAGAGAGAGCGAGGGCACAGAGAGAGAGAGCGAGGACACAGAGAGAGAGAGCGAGGACACAGAGAGAGAGAGCGAGGACACAGAGAGAGCGAGGACACAGAGAGAGAGCGAGGACACAGAGAGAGAGCGAGGACACAGAGAGAGAGCGAGGACACAGAGAGAGAGCGAGGACACAGAGAGAGAGAGCGAGGACACAGAGAGAGAGAGCGAGGACACAGAGAGAGAGAGCGAGGACACAGAGAGAGAGAGCGAGGACACAGAGAGAGAGAGCGAGGACACAGAGAGAGAGAGCGAGGGCAGAGAGAGAGAGCGAGGACACAGAGAGAGAGAGCGAGGACACAGAGAGAGAGAGCGAGGACACAGAGAGAGAGAGCGAGGACACAGAGAGAGAGAGCGAGGACACAGAGAGAGAGAGCGAGGACACAGAGTGAGAGAGCGAGGACACAGAGTGAGAGCGAGGACACAGAGTGAGAGCGAGGACACAGAGAGAGAGCGAGGACACAGAGTGAGAGCGAGGACACAGAGAGAGAGAGCGAGGACACAGAGAGAGAGAGCGAGGACACAGAGAGAGAGAGCGAGGACACAGAGAGAGAGAGCGAGGACACAGAGAGAGAGCGAGGACACAGAGAGAGAGAACGAGGCCACAGAGAGAGAGAGAGAGAGCGAGGACACAGAGAGAGAGAGCGAGGACACAGAGAGAGAGCGAGGACACAGAGAGAGAGCGAGGACACAGAGAGAGAGCGAGGACACAGAGAGAGAGAGCGAGGACACAGAGAGAGAGAGCGAGGACACAGAGAGAGAGAGCGAGGACACAGAGAGAGAGAGCGAGGACACAGAGAGAGAGCGAGGACACAGAGAGAGAGAGCGAGGACACAGAGAGAGAGAGCGAGGGAGAGAGAGAGCGAGGACACAGAGAGAGAGAGCGAGGACACAGAGAGAGAGAGCGAGGACACAGAGAGAGAGAGCGAGGACACAGAGAGAGAGCGAGGAGACAGAGAGAGAGAGCGAGGACACAGAGAGAGAGCGAGGACACAGAGAGAGAGAGCGAGGACACAGAGAGAGAGCGAGGACACAGAGAGAGAGCGAGGAGAAAGAGAGAGAGAGGGAGGACACAGAGAGAGAGCGAGGACACAGAGAGAGAGCGAGGACACAGAGAGAGAGCGAGGACACAGAGAGAGAGCGAGGACACAGAGAGAGAGCGAGGACACAGAGAGAGAGCGAGGACACAGAGAGAGAGCGAGGACACAGAGAGAGAGCGAGGACACAGAGAGAGAGCGAGGACACAGAGAGAGAGCGAGGACACAGAGAGAGAGCGAGGACACAGAGAGAGAGCGAGGACACAGAGAGAGAGCGAGGACACAGAGAGAGAGCGAGGACACAGAGAGAGAGAGCGAGGACACAGAGAGAGAGCGAGGACACAGAGAGAGAGCGAGGACACAGAGAGAGAGCGAGGACACAGAGAGAGAGCGAGGACACAGAGAGAGAGAGCGAGGACACAGAGAGAGAGCGAGGACACAGAGAGAGAGAGCGAGGACACAGAGAGAGAGAGCGAGGACACAGAGAGAGAGAGCGAGGACACAGAGAGAGAGCGAGGACACAGAGAGAGAGAGCGAGGACACAGAGAGAGAGAGCGAGGGAGAGAGAGAGCGAGGACACAGAGAGAGAGAGCGAGGACACAGAGAGAGAGAGCGAGGACACAGAGAGAGAGAGAGCGAGGACACAGAGAGAGAGAGCGAGGACACAGAGAGAGAGAGCGAGGACACAGAGAGAGAGAGCGAGGACACAGAGAGAGAGCGAGGACACAGAGAGAGAGCGAGGACACAGAGAGAGAGCGAGGACACAGAGAGAGAGAGCGAGGACACAGAGAGAGAGAGCGAGGACACAGAGAGAGAGAGCGAGGACACAGAGTGAGAGAGCGAGGACACAGAGAGAGAGCGAGGACACAGAGAGAGAGCGAGGACACAGAGAGAGAGCGAGGACACAGAGAGAGAGCGAGGACACAGAGTGAGAGAACGAGGCCACAGAGAGAGAGAGCGAGGACACAGAGAGAGAGAGCGAGGACACAGAGAAAGAGAGTGAGGACACAGAGAGCGAGCGAGGACACAGAGAGAGAGCGAGGACACAGAGAGAGAGCGAGGACACAGAGAGAGAGAACGAGGACACAGAGAGAGAGAGCGAGGACACAGAGAGAGAGCGATGACACAGAGTGAGAGAGCGAGGACACAGAGAGAGAGCGAGGACACAGAGAGAGAGAGCGAGGACAGAGAGAGAGAGCGAGGCCACAGAGAGAGAGAGCGAGGCCACAGAGAGAGAGCGAGGACAGAGAGTGAGAGCGAGGACACAGAGAGAGAGCGAGGACACAGAGAGAGAGCGAGGACACAGAGAGAGAGCGAGGACACAGAGAGAGAGCGAGGACACAGAGAGAGAGCGAGGACACAGAGAGAGAGCAAGGACACAGAGAGAGAACGAGGACACAGAGAGAGAGCGAGGAGACAGAGAGAGAGAGCGAGGAGACAGAGAGAGAGAGCGAGGACACAGAGAGAGAGAGCGAGGACACAGAGAGAGAGAGCGAGGACACAGAGAGAGAGAGCGAGGACACAGAGAGAGAGAGCGAGGACACAGAGAGAGAGAGCGAGGACACAGAGAGAGAGAGCGAGGACACAGAGAGAGAGAGCGAGGACACAGAGAGAGAGAGCGAGGACACAGAGAGAGAGAGCGAGGCCACAGAGAAAGAGAGCGAGGACACAGAGAGAGAGCGAGGACACAGAGAGAGAGCGAGGACACAGAGAGAGAGAGCGAGGACACAGAGAGAGAGAGCGAGGACACAGAGAGAGAGAGCGAGGACACAGAGAGAGAGCGAGGACACAGAGAGAGAGCGAGGACACAGAGAGAGAGCGAGGACACCGAGAGAGAGAGCGAGGACACAGAGAGAGAGAGCGAGGACACAGAGAGAGAGCGAGGACACCGAGAGAGAGAGCGAGGACACAGAGAGAGAGAGCGAGGACACAGAGAGAGAGAGCGAGGACACAGAGAGAGAGAGCGAGGACACAGAGAGAGAGAGCGAGGACACAGAGAGAGAGAGCGAGGACACAGAGAGAGAGAGCGAGGACACAGAGAGAGAGAGCGAGGACACAGAGAGAGAGAGCGAGGACACAGAGAGAGAGAGCGAGGACACAGAGAGAGAGAGCGAGGACACAGAGAGAGAGAGCGAGGACACAGAGAGAGAGAGCGAGGACACAGAGAGAGAGAGCGAGGACACAGAGAGAGAGAGCGAGGACACAGAGAGAGAACGAGGACACAGAGAGAGAGAGCGAGGACACAGAGAGAGAGAGCGAGGACACAGAGAGAGAGCGAGGACACAGAGAGAGAGCGAGGACACAGAGAGAGAGCGAGGACACAGAGAGAGAGCGAGGACACAGAGAGAGAGCGAGGACACAGAGAGAGAGCGAGGACACAGAGAGAGAGCGAGGACACAGAGAGAGAGCGAGGACACAGAGAGAGAGCGAGGACACAGAGAGAGAGCGAGGAGACAGAGAGAGAGAGCGAGGACACAGAGAGAGAGAGCGAGGACACAGAGAGAGAGAGCGAGGACACAGAGAGAGAGAGCGAGGACACAGAGAGAGAGAGCGAGGACACAGAGAGAGAGCGAGGACACAGAGAGAGAGCGAGGACACAGAGAGAGAGCGAGGACACAGAGAGAGAGCGAGGACACAGAGAGAGAACGAGGACACAGAGAGAGAGCGAGGACACAGAGAGAGAGAGCGAGGACACAGAGAGAGAGAGTGAGGACACAGAGAGAGAGAGCGAGGACACAGAGAGAGAGCGAGGACACAGAGAGAGAGCGAGGACACAGAGAGAGAGAGCGAGGACACAGAGAGAGAGAGCGAGGACACAGAGAGAGAGAGCGAGGACACAGAGAGAGAGAGCGAGGACACAGAGAGAGAGCGAGGACACAGAGAGAGAGCGAGGACACAGAGAGAGAGCGAGGACACAGAGAGAGAGCGAGGACACAGAGAGAGAGAGCGAGGACACAGAGAGAGAGCGAGGACACAGAGAGAGAGAGCGAGGACACAGAGAGAGAGAGCGAGGACACAGAGAGAGAGAGCGAGGACACAGAGAGAGAGCGAGGACACAGAGAGAGAGAGCGAGGACACAGAGAGAGAGAGCGAGGGAGAGAGAGAGCGAGGACACAGAGAGAGAGAGCGAGGACACAGAGAGAGAGAGCGAGGACACAGAGAGAGAGAGCGAGGACACAGAGTGAGAGAGCGAGGACACAGAGAGAGAGCGAGGACACAGAGAGAGAGCGAGGACACAGAGAGAGAGCGAGGACACAGAGAGAGAGAGCGAGGACACAGAGAGAGAGAGCGAGGACACAGAGAGAGAGAGCGAGGACACAGAGTGAGAGAGCGAGGACACAGAGAGAGAGCGAGGACACAGAGAGAGAGCGAGGACACAGAGAGAGAGCGAGGACACAGAGTGAGAGAACGAGGCCACAGAGAGAGAGAGCGAGGACACAGAGAGAGAGAGCGAGGACACAGAGAGAGAGAGCGAGGACACAGAGAGCGAGCGAGGACACAGAGAGAGAGCGAGGACACAGAGTGAGAGAGCGAGGACACAGAGTGAGAGCGAGGACACAGAGTGAGAGAGCGAGGACACAGAGAGAGAGCGAGGACACAGAGAGAGAGCGAGGACACAGAGAGAGAGAACGAGGACACAGAGAGAGAGAGCGAGGACACAGAGAGAGAGCGATGACACAGAGTGAGAGAGCGAGGACACAGAGAGAGAGCGAGGACACAGAGAGAGAGAGCGAGGACAGAGAGAGAGAGCGAGGCCACAGAGAGAGAGAGCGAGGACACAGAGAGAGAGCGAGGACAGAGAGTGAGAGCGAGGACACAGAGAGAGAGCGAGGACACAGAGAGAGAGCGACGACACAGAGAGAGAGCGAGGACACAGAGAGAGAGCAAGGACACAGAGAGAGAGCGAGGACACAGAGAGAGAGAACGAGGCCACAGAGAGAGAGAGCGAGGACACAGAGAGAGAACGAGGACACAGAGAGAGAGAGCGAGGACACAGAGAGAGAGAGCGAGGACACAGAGAGAGAGAGCGAGGACACAGAGAGCGAGAGCGAGGACACAGAGAGAGAGAGCGAGGACACAGAGAGAGAGAGCGAGGACACAGAGAGAGAGAGCGAGGCCACAGAGAGAGAGAGCGAGGACACAGAGAGAGAGCGAGGACACAGAGAGAGAGAGCGAGGACACAGAGAGAGAGAGCGAGGACACAGAGAGAGAGAGCGAGGACACAGAGAGAGAGAGCGAGGACACAGAGAGAGAGCGAGGACACAGAGAGAGAGAGCGAGGACACAGAGAGAGAGCGAGGACACAGAGAGAGAGCGAGGACACAGAGAGAGAGCGAGGACACCGAGAGAGAGAGCGAGGACACAGAGAGAGAGAGCGAGGACACAGAGAGAGAGCGAGGACACCGAGAGAGAGAGCGAGGACACCGAGAGAGAGAGCGAGGACACCGAGAGAGAGAGCGAGGACACAGAGAGAGAGAGCGAGGACACAGAGAGAGAGAGCGAGGACACAGAGAGAGAGAGCGAGGACACAGAGAGAGAGAGCGAGGACACAGAGAGAGAGAGCGAGGACACAGAGAGAGAGAGCGAGGCCACAGAGAGAGAGAGCGAGGACATAGAGAGAGAGAGCGAGGCCACAGAGAGAGAGCGAGGACACAGAGAGAGAGCGAGGACACAGAGAGAGAGAGCGAGGACACAGAGAGAGAGAGCGAGGACACAGAGAGAGAGAGCGAGGACACAGAGAGAGAGAACGAGGACACAGAGAGAGAGAGCGAGGACACAGAGAGAGAGAGCGAGGACACAGAGAGAGAGCGAGGACACAGAGAGAGAGCGAGGACACAGAGAGAGCGAGGACACAGAGAGAGAGCGAGGACACAGAGAGAGAGCGAGGACACAGAGAGAGAGAGCGAGGACACAGAGAGAGAGAGCGAGGACACAGAGAGAGAGAGAGCGAGGACACAGAGAGAGCGAGGACACAGAGAGAGAGAGCGAGGACACAGAGAGAGAGAGAGCGAGGACACAGAGAGAGCGAGGACACAGAGAGAGAGCGAGGACACAGAGAGAGAACGAGGACACAGAGAGAGAACGAGGACACAGAGAGAGAGAGCGAGGACACAGAGAGAGAGAGCGAGGACACAGAGAGAGAGCGAGGACACAGAGAGAGAGCGAGGACACAGAGAGAGAGCGAGGACACAGAGAGAGAGCGAGGACACAGAGTGAGAGCGAGGACACAGAGAGAGAGCGAGGAGACAGAGAGAGAGAGCGAGGACACAGAGAGAGAGAGCGAGGACACAGAGAGAGAGAGCGAGGACACAGAGAGAGAGAGCGAGGACACAGAGAGAGAGAGCGAGGACACAGAGAGAGAGAGCGAGGACACAGAGAGAGAGAGCGAGGACACAGAGAGAGCGAGGACACAGAGAGAGAGAGCGAGGCCACAGAGAGAGAGAGCGAGGCCACAGAGAGAGAGAGCGAGGCCACAGAGAGAGAGAGCGAGGCCACAGAGAGAGAGAGCGAGGCCACAGAGAGAGAGAGCGAGGCCACAGAGAGAGAGAGCGAGGCCACAGAGAGAGAGAGCGAGGCCACAGAGAGAGAGCGAGGACACAGAGAGAGAGCGAGGGAGAGAGAGAGAGAGCGAGGACACAGAGAGAGAGAGAGCGAGGACACAGAGAGAGAGCGAGGACACAGAGAGAGAGCAAGGACACAGAGAGAGAGCGAGGAGACAGAGAGAGAGAGCGAGGACACAGAGAGAGAGCGAGGACACAGAGAGAGAGCGAGGAGACAGAGAGAGAGAGCGAGGACACAGAGAGTGAGCGAGGACAGAGAGTGAGCGAGGACACAGAGAGAGAGCGAGGAGACAGAGAGAGAGAGCGAGGACACAGAGTGAGAGCGAGGACACAGAGTGAGAGCGAGGACACAGAGTGAGAGCGAGGACACAGAGAGAGAGCGAGGACACAGAGAGAGAGAGAGAGGCCACAGAGAGAGAGAGAGCGAGGACACAGAGAGAGAGAGCGAGGACACAGAGAGAGAGAGCGAGGACACAGAGAGAGAGAGCGAGGACACAGAGAGAGAGCGAGGCCACAGAGAGAGAGAGCGAGGACACAGAGAGAGAGAGCGAGGACACAGAGAGAGAGCGAGGACACAGAGAGAGAACGAGGACACAGAGAGAGAACGAGGACACAGAGAGAGAGCGAGGACACAGAGAGAGAACGAGGACACAGAGAGAGAGAGCGAGGACACAGAGAGAGAGCGAGGACACAGAGAGAGAGAGCGAGGACACAGAGAGAGAGCGAGGACACAGAGAGAGAGCGAGGACACAGAGAGAGAGCCGGGACACAGAGAGAGAGCCGGGACACAGAGAGAGAGAGCGAGGACACAGAGAGAGAGCGAGGACACAGAGAGAGAGAGCGAGGACACAGAGAGAGAGCGAGGACACAGAGAGAGAGAGCGAGGACACAGAGAGAGAGAGCGAGGACACAGAGAGAGAGAGTGAGGGAGAGGGAAAGAGAGAGAGAGGGAGAGAGTGAGAGAGAGTGAGGGAGAGAGAGCGAGGGAGAGAGAGCGAGGGAGAGAGAGCGAGGGAGGGAGAAAGAGTGACAGAGAACAAGGGAGAGATAGAGAGAGAGTGAGGGAGAGAGGGGGAGAGAGGACGAGAGAGAGCGAGGGAGGGAGAGCGAGAGAGAGAGAGCGAGGGAGAGAGAGCGAGGGAGAGAGAGAGAGGGAGAGAGAGAGAGCGCGAGGGAGGGTGACAGAGGGAGAGAGAGCGAGGGAGAGAGAGCGAGGGAGAGAGAGAGAGAGAGAGCGCGAGGGAGGGTGAGAGAGGGAGAGGGAGGGAGAGAGAGAGAGAGGCAGGGAGAGAGAGAGAGAGGGAGGGAGAGAGGGAGAGAGAGAGAGAGAGAGAGAGCGAGGGAGAGAGAGAGAGAGCGAGGACACAGAGAGAGAGAGCGAGGACACAGAGAGAGAGAGCGAGGACACAGAGAGAGAGCGAGGACACAGAGAGAGAGAGCGAGGACACAGAGAGAGAGAGCGAGGACACAGAGAGAGAGAGAGCGAGGACACAGAGAGAGCGAGGACACAGAGAGAGAGAGTGAGGGAGAGGGAAAGAGAGAGAGAGGGAGAGAGTGAGAGAGAGCGAGGGAGAGAGAGCGAGGGAGAGAGAGCGAGGGAGAGAGAGTGAGGGAGAGAGAGTGAGGGAGAGAGAGTGAGAAAGAGTGACAGAGAGTGAGGGAGAGGGAGGGAGAGAGAGAGAGCGAGGGAGAGAGAGAGTGAGGGAGAGAGAGAGAGAGAGCGAGGGAGAGAGAGAGAGAGAGGGAGCGATGGAGAGATAGAGGTAGAGCGAGGGAGAGATAGAGAGAGAGCGACGGAGCGATAGAGAGCGACGGAGAGAGAGAGAGCGAGGGAGAGAGAGAGAGCGCGAGGGAGAGAGAGAGAGAGCGCGAGGGAGAGAGAGAGCGAGCGAGGGAGAGAGAGAGAGAGCGAGAGAGAGAGAGAGCGAGGGAGAGAGAGAGAGCGAGGAGACAGAGAGAGAGAGCGAGGACACAGAGAGAGAGAGCGAGGCCACAGAGAGAGAGCGAGGACACAGAGAGAGAGAGCGAGGACACAGAGAGAGCGAGGACACAGAGAGAGCGAGGACACAGAGAGAGCGAGGACACAGAGAGAGAGCGAGGACACAGAGAGAGAACGAGGACACAGAGAGAGAGAGCGAGGACACAGAGAGAGAGAGCGAGGACACAGAGAGAGAGCGAGGACACAGAGAGAGAACGAGGACACAGAGAGAGAACGAGGACACAGAGAGAGAGAGCGAGGACACAGAGAGAGAGAGCGAGGACACAGAGAGAGAGAGCGAGGACACAGAGAGAGAGCGAGGACACAGAGAGAGAGCAAGGACACAGAGAGAGAGCGAGGAGACAGAGAGAGAGAGCGAGGACAGAGAGTGAGAGCGAGGACACAGAGAGAGAGCGAGGACACAGAGAGAGAACGAGGACACAGAGAGAGAGAGCGAGGACACAGAGAGAGAGAGCGAGGACACAGAGAGAGAGAGAGCGAGGACACAGAGAGCGAGGACACACAGAGAGAGAGAGCGAGGACACAGAGAGAGAGAGCGAGGACACAGAGAGAGAGAGAGCGAGGACACAGAGAGCGAGGAAGAGAGAGCGAGGACACAGAGAGAGAGCGAGGACACAGAGAGAGAGCGAGGACACAGAGAGAGAGCGAGGACACAGAGAGAGAGCGAGGACACAGAGAGAGAGCGAGGACACAGAGAGAGAGCGAGGACACAGAGAGAGAGAGCGAGGACACAGAGAGAGAGAGCGGAGGACACAGAGAGAGAGCGAGGACACAGAGAGAGAGAGCGAGGACACAGAGAGAGAGAGCGAGGACACAGGAGAGAGCGAGGACACAGAGAGAGAGCGAGGACACAGAGAGAGAGCGAGGCACAGAGAGAGAGCGAGGACACAGAGAGAGAGCGAGGACACAGAGAGAGAGAGCGAGGACACAGAGAGAGAGCGAGGACACAGAGAGAGCGAGGACACAGAGAGAGAGAGCGAGGACACAGAGAAGAGCGAGGACACAGAGAGAGAGCGAGGACACAGAGAGAGAGCGAGGACACAGAGAGAGAGAGCGAGGACACAGAGAGAGAGAGCGAGGACACAGAGAGAGAGAGCGAGGACACAGAGAGAGAGAGCGAGGACACAGAGAGAGAGAGCGAGGACACAGAGAGAGAGAGCGAGGACAGAGAGAGAGAGCGAGGACACAGAGAGAGAGAGCGAGGACACAGAGAGAGAGAGCGAGGACACAGAGAGAGAGAGCGAGGACACAGAGAGAGAGAGCGAGGACACAGAGAGAGAGAGCGAGGACACAGAGAGAGAGCGAGGACACAGAGAGAGAGCGAGGACACAGAGAGAGAGAGCGAGGACACAGAGAGAGAGAGCGAGGACACAGAGAGAGAGCGAGGACACAGAGAGAGAGAGCGAGGACACAAGAGAGAGAGCGAGGACACAGAGAGAGAGAGCGAGGCCACAGAGAGAGAGAGCGAGGACACAGAGAGAGAGCGAGGACACAGAGAGAGAGAGCGAGGACACAGAGAGAGAGCGAGGACACAGAGAGAGAGCGAGGACACAGAGAGAGAGAGCGAGGACACAGAGAGAGAGAGCGAGGACACAGAGAGAGAGAGCGAGGACACAGAGAGAGAGAGCGAGGACACAGAGAGAGAGAGCGAGGACACAGAGAGAGAGCGAGGACACAGAGAGAGAGAGCGAGGACACAGAGAGAGAGAGCGAGGACGAGAGAGAGAGCGAGGACACAGAGAGAGAGAGCGAGGACACAGAGAGAGAGAGCGAGGACACAGAGAGAGAGAGCGAGGACACAGAGAGAGAGAGCGAGGACACAGAGAGAGAGAGCGAGGACACAGAGAGAGAGAGCGAGGACACAGAGAGAGAGCGAGGAGACAGAGAGAGAGAGCGAGGACACAGAGAGAGAGCGAGGACACAGAGAGAGAGAGCGAGGACACAGAGAGAGAGCGAGGACACAGAGAGAGAGCGAGGAGACAGAGAGAGAGAGCGAGGACACAGAGAGAGAGCGAGGACACAGAGAGAGAGCGAGGACACAGAGAGAGAGCGAGGACACAGAGAGAGAGCGAGGACACAGAGAGAGAGCGAGGACACAGAGAGAGAGCGAGGACACAGAGAGAGAGCGAGGACACAGAGAGAGAGAGCGAGGACACAGAGAGAGAGCGAGGACACAGAGAGAGAGCGAGGACACAGAGAGAGAGCGAGGACACAGAGAGAGAGCGAGGACACAGAGAGAGAGCGAGGACACAGAGAGAGAGCGAGGACACAGAGAGAGAGCGAGGACACAGAGAGAGAGCGAGGACACAGAGAGAGAGCGAGGACACAGAGAGAGAGAGCGAGGACACAGAGAGAGAGCGAGGACACAGAGAGAGAGCGAGGACACAGAGAGAGAGCGAGGACACAGAGAGAGAGCGAGGACACAGAGAGAGAGAGCGAGGACACAGAGAGAGAGCGAGGACACAGAGAGAGAGAGCGAGGACACAGAGAGAGAGAGCGAGGACACAGAGAGAGAGAGCGAGGACACAGAGAGAGAGCGAGGACACAGAGAGAGAGAGCGAGGACACAGAGAGAGAGAGCGAGGAGAGAGAGAGCGAGGACACAGAGAGAGAGAGCGAGGACACAGAGAGAGAGAGCGAGGACAGAGAGAGAGAGAGCGAGGACACAGAGAGAGAGAGCGAGGACACAGAGAGAGAGAGCGAGGACACAGAGAGAGAGAGCGAGGACACAGAGAGAGAGCGAGGACACAGAGAGAGAGCGAGGACACAGAGAGAGAGCGAGGACACAGAGAGAGAGAGCGAGGACACAGAGAGAGAGAGCGAGGACACAGAGAGAGAGAGCGAGGACACAGAGTGAGAGAGCGAGGACACAGAGAGAGAGCGAGGACACAGAGAGAGAGCGAGGACACAGAGAGAGAGCGAGGACACAGAGAGAGAGCGAGGACACAGAGAGAGAGCGAGGACACAGAGTGAGAGAACGAGGCCACAGAGAGAGAGAGCGAGGACACAGAGAGAGAGAGCGAGGACACAGAGAGAGAGAGTGAGGACACAGAGCGAGCGAGGACACAGAGAGAGAGCGAGGACACAGAGAGAGAGCGAGGACACAGAGAGAGAGAACGAGGACACAGAGAGAGAGAGCGAGGACACAGAGAGAGAGCGATGACACAGAGTGAGAGAGCGAGGACACAGAGAGAGAGCGAGGACACAGAGAGAGAGAGCGAGGACAGAGAGAGAGAGCCAGAGAGAGAGAGCGAGGACACAGAGAGAGAGCGAGGCCACAGAGAGAGAGAGCGAGGACACAGAGAGAGAGCGAGGACAGAGAGAGAGAGCGAGGACACAGAGAGAGAGCGAGGACACAGAGAGAGAGCGAGGACACAGAGAGAGAGCGAGGACACAGAGAGAGAGCGAGGACACAGAGAGAGAGCGAGGACACAGAGAGAGAACGAGGACACAGAGAGAGAGCGAGGACACAGAGAGAGAGAGCGAGGACACAGAGAGAGAGAGCGAGGACACAGAGAGAGAGAGCGAGGACACAGAGAGAGAGAGCGAGGACACAGAGAGAGAGAGCGAGGACACAGAGAGAGAGAGCGAGGACACAGAGAGAGAGAGCGAGGACACAGAGAGAGAGAGCGAGGACACAGAGAGAGAGAGCGAGGACACAGAGAGAGAGAGCGAGGACACAGAGAAAGAGAGCGAGGACACAGAGAGAGAGCGAGGACACAGAGAGAGAGAGCGAGGACACAGAGAGAGAGAGCGAGGACACAGAGAGAGAGAGCGAGGACACAGAGAGAGAGAGCGAGGACACAGAGAGAGAACGAGGACACAGAGAGAGAGAGCGAGGACACAGAGAGAGAGAGCGAGGACACAGAGAGAGAGCGAGGACACAGAGAGAGAGCGAGGACACAGAGAGAGAGCGAGGACACAGAGAGAGAGCGAGGACACAGAGAGAGAGCGAGGACACAGAGAGAGAGCGAGGACACAGAGAGAGAGCGAGGACACAGAGAGAGAGCGAGGACACAGAGAGAGAGCGAGGAGACAGAGAGAGAGAGCGAGGACACAGAGAGAGAGAGCGAGGACACAGAGAGAGAGAGCGAGGACACAGAGAGAGAGAGCGAGGACACAGAGAGAGAGAGCGAGGACACAGAGAGAGAGCGAGGACACAGAGAGAGAGCGAGGACACAGAGAGAGAGCGAGGACACAGAGAGAGAGCGAGGACACAGAGAGAGAAGCGAGGACACAGAGAGAGAGCGAGGACACAGAGAGAGAGAGCGAGGACACAGAGAGAGAGAGCGAGGACACAGAGAGAGAGAGCGAGGACACAGAGAGAGAGAGCGAGGACACAGAGAGAGAGAGCGAGGACACAGAGAGAGAGAGCGAGGACACAGAGAGAGAGAGCGAGGACACAGAGAGAGAGAGCGAGGACACAGAGAGAGAGCGAGGACACAGAGAGAGAGCGAGGACACAGAGAGAGAGCGAGGACACAGAGAGAGAGAGCGAGGACACAGAGAGAGAGCGAGGACACAGAGAGAGAGAGCGAGGACACAGAGAGAGAGAGCGAGGACACAGAGAGAGAGAGCGAGGACACAGAGAGAGAGCGAGGACACAGAGAGAGAGAGCGAGGACACAGAGAGAGAGAGCGAGGGAGAGAGAGAGCGAGGACACAGAGAGAGAGAGCGAGGACACAGAGAGAGAGAGCGAGGACACAGAGAGAGAGAGCGAGGACACAGAGTGAGAGAGCGAGGACACAGAGAGAGAGCGAGGACACAGAGAGAGAGCGAGGACACAGAGAGAGAGCGAGGACACAGAGAGAGAGAGCGAGGACACAGAGAGAGAGAGCGAGGACACAGAGAGAGAGAGCGAGGACACAGAGTGAGAGAGCGAGGACACAGAGAGAGAGCGAGGACACAGAGAGAGAGCGAGGACACAGAGAGAGAGCGAGGACACAGAGTGAGAGAACGAGGCCACAGAGAGAGAGAGCGAGGACACAGAGAGAGAGAGCGAGGACACAGAGAGAGAGAGCGAGGACACAGAGAGCGAGCGAGGACACAGAGAGAGAGCGAGGACACAGAGTGAGAGAGCGAGGACACAGAGTGAGAGCGAGGACACAGAGTGAGAGAGCGAGGACACAGAGAGAGAGCGAGGACACAGAGAGAGAGCGAGGACACAGAGAGAGAGAACGAGGACACAGAGAGAGAGAGCGAGGACACAGAGAGAGAGCGATGACACAGAGTGAGAGAGCGAGGACACAGAGAGAGAGCGAGGACACAGAGAGAGAGAGCGAGGACAGAGAGAGAGAGCGAGGCCACAGAGAGAGAGAGCGAGGACACAGAGAGAGAGCGAGGACAGAGAGTGAGAGCGAGGACACAGAGAGAGAGCGAGGACACAGAGAGAGAGCGACGACACAGAGAGAGAGCGAGGACACAGAGAGAGAGCAAGGACACAGAGAGAGAGCGAGGACACAGAGAGAGAGAACGAGGCCACAGAGAGAGAGAGCGAGGACACAGAGAGAGAGCGAGGACACAGAGAGCGAGAGCGAGGACACAGAGAGAGAGAGCGAGGACACAGAGAGAGAGAGCGAGGACACAGAGAGAGAGAGCGAGGCCACAGAGAGAGAGAGCGAGGACACAGAGAGAGAGCGAGGACACAGAGAGAGAGCGAGGACACAGAGAGAGAGAGCGAGGACACAGAGAGAGAGAGCGAGGACACAGAGAGAGAGAGCGAGGACACAGAGAGAGAGCGAGGACACAGAGAGAGAGAGCGAGGACACAGAGAGAGAGCGAGGACACAGAGAGAGAGCGAGGACACAGAGAGAGCGAGGACACAGAGAGAGAGAGCGAGGCCACAGAGAGAGAGAGCGAGGCCACAGAGAGAGAGAGCGAGGCCACAGAGAGAGAGAGCGAGGCCACAGAGAGAGAGAGCGAGGCCACAGAGAGAGAGAGCGAGGCCACAGAGATAGAGAGCGAGGCCACAGAGAGAGAGAGCGAGGCCACAGAGAGAGAGAGCGAGGCCACAGAGAGAGAGAGCGAGAGGCCACAGAGAGAGAGAGCGAGGCCACAGAGAGAGAGCGAGGACACAGAGAGAGAGCGAGGGAGAGAGAGAGAGAGCGAGGACACAGAGAGAGAGAGAGCGAGGACACAGAGAGAGAGCGAGGACACAGAGAGAGAGCAAGGACACAGAGAGAGAGCGAGGAGACAGAGAGAGAGAGCGAGGACACAGAGAGAGAGCGAGGACACAGAGAGAGAGCGAGGAGACAGAGAGAGAGAGCGAGGACACAGAGAGTGAGCGAGGACACAGAGAGTGAGCGAGGACACAGAGAGAGAGCGAGGAGACAGAGAGAGAGAGCGAGGACACAGAGTGAGAGCGAGGACACAGAGTGAGAGCGAGGACACAGAGTGAGAGCGAGGACACAGAGAGAGAGCGAGGACACAGAGAGAGAGAGAGAGGCCACAGAGAGAGAGAGCGAGGACACAGAGAGAGAGAGCGAGGACACAGAGAGAGAGAGCGAGGACACAGAGAGAGAGAGCGAGGACACAGAGAGAGAGCGAGGCCACAGAGAGAGAGAGCGAGGACACAGAGAGAGAGAGCGAGGACACAGAGAGAGAGCGAGGACACAGAGAGAGAACGAGGACACAGAGAGAGAACGAGGACACAGAGAGAGAGCGAGGACACAGAGAGAGAACGAGGACACAGAGAGAGAGAGCGAGGACACAGAGAGAGAGCGAGGACACAGAGAGAGAGAGCGAGGACACAGAGAGAGAGCGAGGACACAGAGAGAGAGCGAGGACACAGAGAGAGAGCCGGGACACAGAGAGAGAGCCGGGACACAGAGAGAGAGAGCGAGGACACAGAGAGAGAGCGAGGACACAGAGAGAGAGAGCGAGGACACAGAGAGAGAGCGAGGACACAGAGAGAGAGAGCGAGGACACAGAGAGAGAGAGCGAGGACACAGAGAGAGAGAGCGAGGACACAGAGAGAGAGCGAGGACACAGAGAGAGAGAGCGAGGACACAGAGAGAGAGAGCGAGGGAGAGAGAGAGCGAGGACACAGAGAGAGAGAGCGAGGACACAGAGAGAGAGAGCGAGGACACAGAGAGAGAGAGCGAGGACACAGAGAGAGAGAGCGAGGACACAGAGAGAGAGAGTGAGGACACAGAGAGAGCGAGCGAGGACACAGAGAGAGAGCGAGGACACAGAGAGAGAGAGCGAGGACACAGAGTGAGAGAGCGAGGACACAGAGTGAGAGAGCGAGGACACAGAGAGAGAGCGAGGACACAGAGAGAGAGCGAGGACACAGAGAGAGAGAACGAGGACACAGAGAGAGAGAGCGAGGACACAGAGAGAGAGCGATGACACAGAGTGAGAGAGCGAGGACACAGAGAGAGAGCGAGGACACAGAGAGAGAGAGCGAGGACAGAGAGAGAGAGCGAGGCCACAGAGAGAGAGAGCGAGGACACAGAGAGAGAGCGAGGACAGAGAGTGAGAGCGAGGACACAGAGAGAGAGCGAGGACACAGAGAGAGAGCGAGGACACAGAGAGAGCGAGGACACAGAGAGAGAGCGAGGACACAGAGAGAGAACGAGGACACAGAGAGAGAGAGCGAGGACACAGAGAGAGAGAGCGAGGACACAGAGAGAGAGCGAGGACACAGAGAGAGAGCGAGGACACAGAGAGAGAGCGAGGACACAGAGTGAGAGCGAGGACACAGAGAGAGAGCGAGGAGACAGAGAGAGAGAGCGAGGAGACAGAGAGAGAGAGCGAGGACACAGAGAGAGAGAGCGAGGACACAGAGAGAGAGAGCGAGGACACAGAGAGAGAGAGCGAGGACACAGAGAGAGCGAGGACACAGAGAGAGAGAGCGAGGCCACAGAGAGAGAGAGCGAGGCCACAGAGAGAGAGAGCGAGGCCACAGAGAGAGAGAGCGAGGCCACAGAGAGAGAGAGCGAGGCCACAGAGAGAGAGAGCGAGGCCACAGAGAGAGAGAGCGAGGCCACAGAGAGAGAGAGCGAGGCCACAGAGAGAGAGCGAGGACACAGAGAGAGAGCGAGGGAGAGAGAGAGAGAGCGAGGACACAGAGAGAGAGAGAGCGAGGACACAGAGAGAGAGCGAGGACACAGAGAGAGAGCAAGGACACAGAGAGAGAGCGAGGAGACAGAGAGAGAGAGCGAGGACACAGAGAGAGAGCGAGGACACAGAGAGAGAGCGAGGAGACAGAGAGAGAGAGCGAGGACACAGAGAGTGAGCGAGGACACAGAGAGTGAGCGAGGACACAGAGAGAGAGCGAGGAGACAGAGAGAGAGAGCGAGGACACAGAGTGAGAGCGAGGACACAGAGTGAGAGCGAGGACACAGAGTGAGAGCGAGGACACAGAGAGAGAGCGAGGACACAGAGAGAGAGAGAGAGGCCACAGAGAGAGAGAGCGAGGACACAGAGAGAGAGAGCGAGGACACAGAGAGAGAGAGCGAGGCCACAGAGAGAGAGAGCGAGGACACAGAGAGAGAGCGAGGACAGAGAGTGAGAGCGAGGACACAGAGAGAGAGCGAGGACACAGAGAGAGAGCGAGGACACAGAGAGAGCGAGGACACAGAGAGAGAGCGAGGACACAGAGAGAGAGCCGGGACACAGAGAGAGAGCCGGGACACAGAGAGAGAGAGCAAGGACACAGAGAGAGAGCGAGGACACAGAGAGAGAGCGAGGACACAGAGAGAGAGAGAGCGAGGACACAGAGAGAGCGAGGACACAGAGAGAGAGAGTGAGGGAGAGGGAAAGAGAGAGAGAGGGAGAGAGTGAGAGAGAGCGAGGGAGAGAGAGCGAGGGAGAGAGAGCGAGGGAGAGAGAGTGAGGGAGAGAGAGTGAGGGAGAGAGAGTGAGAAAGAGTGACAGAGAGTGAGGGAGAGGGAGGGAGAGAGAGAGAGCGAGGGAGAGAGAGAGTGAGGGAGAGAGAGAGAGAGAGCGAGGGAGAGAGAGAGAGAGAGGGAGCGATGGAGAGATAGAGGTAGAGCGAGGGAGAGATAGAGAGAGAGCGACGGAGCGATAGAGAGCGACGGAGAGAGAGAGCGAGGGAGAGAGAGAGAGCGCGAGGGAGAGAGAGAGAGAGCGCGAGGGAGAGAGAGAGCGAGCGAGGGAGAGAGAGAGAGAGCGAGAGAGAGAGAGAGCGAGGGAGAGAGAGAGAGCGAGGAGACAGAGAGAGAGAGCGAGGACACAGAGAGAGAGAGCGAGGCCACAGAGAGAGAGCGAGGACACAGAGAGAGAGAGCGAGGACACAGAGAGAGCGAGGACACAGAGAGAGCGAGGACACAGAGAGAGCGAGGACACAGAGAGAGCGAGGACACAGAGAGAGAGCGAGGACACAGAGAGAGAACGAGGACACAGAGAGAGAGAGCGAGGACACAGAGAGAGAGAGCGAGGACACAGAGAGAGAGCGAGGACACAGAGAGAGAACGAGGACACAGAGAGAGAGAGCGAGGACACAGAGAGAGAGAGCGAGGACACAGAGAGAGAGAGCGAGGACACAGAGAGAGAGCGAGGACACAGAGAGAGAGCAAGGACACAGAGAGAGAGCGAGGAGACAGAGAGAGAGAGCGAGGACAGAGAGTGAGAGCGAGGACACAGAGAGAGAGCGAGGACACAGAGAGAGAACGAGGACACAGAGAGAGAGAGCGAGGACACAGAGAGAGAGAGCGAGGACACAGAGAGAGAGAGAGCGAGGACACAGAGAGCGAGGACACAGAGAGAGAGCGAGGACACAGAGAGAGAACGAGGACACAGAGAGAGAGAGCGAGGACACACAGAGAGAGAGCGAGGACACAGAGAGAGAGCGAGGACACAGAGAGAGAGCGAGGACACAGAGAGAGAGCGAGGACACAGAGAGAGAGCGAGGACACAGAGAGAGAGCGAGGACACAGAGAGAGAGCGAGGACACAGAGTGAGAGCGAGGACACAGAGAGAGAGCGAGGACACAGAGAGAGAGCGAGGAGACAGAGAGAGAGAGCGAGGACACAGAGAGAGAGAGCGAGGACACAGAGAGAGAGAGCGAGGACACAGAGAGAGCGAGGACACAGAGAGAGAGAGCGAGGCCACAGAGAGAGAGAGCGAGGCCACAGAGAGAGAGAGCGAGGCCACAGAGAGAGAGAGCGAGGCCACAGAGAGAGAGAGCGAGGGAGAGAGAGCGAGGACACAGAGAGAGAGAGCGAGGACACAGAGAGAGCGAGGACACAGAGAGAGAGCGAGGACACAGAGAGAGAGCGAGGACACAGAGAGAGAGCGAGGACACAGAGAGAGAGCGAGGACACAGAGAGAGAGAGCGAGGACACAGAGAGAGAGAGCGAGGACACAGAGAGAGAGAGCGAGGACACAGAGAGAGAGAGCGAGGACACAGAGAGAGAGAGCGAGGACACAGAGAGAGAGAGCGAGGGCAGAGAGAGAGAGCGAGGACACAGAGAGAGAGAGCGAGGACACAGAGAGAGAGAGCGAGGACACAGAGAGAGAGAGCGAGGACACAGAGAGAGAGAGCGAGGACACAGAGAGAGAGAGCGAGGACACAGAGAGAGAGAGCGAGGACACAGAGAGAGAGAGCGAGGCCACAGAGAAAGAGAGCGAGGACACAGAGAGAGAGCGAGGACACAGAGAGAGAGCGAGGACACAGAGAGAGAGAGCGAGGACACAGAGAGAGAGAGCGAGGACACAGAGAGAGCGAGGACACAGAGAGAGAGCGAGGACACAGAGAGAGAGCGAGGACACAGAGAGAGAGCGAGGACACAGAGAGAGAGCGAGGACACAGAGAGAGAGAGCGAGGACACAGAGAGAGAGAGCGAGGACACAGAGAGAGAGAGCGAGGACACAGAGAGAGAGAGCGAGGACACAGAGAGAGAGAGCGAGGACACAGAGAGAGAGAGCGAGGGCAGAGAGAGAGAGCGAGGACACAGAGAGAGAGAGCGAGGACACAGAGAGAGAGAGCGAGGACACAGAGAGAGAGAGCGAGGACACAGAGAGAGAGAGCGAGGACACAGAGAGAGAGAGCGAGGACACAGAGAGAGAGAGCGAGGACACAGAGAGAGAGAGCGAGGCCACAGAGAAAGAGAGCGAGGACACAGAGAGAGAGCGAGGACACAGAGAGAGAGCGAGGACACAGAGAGAGAGAGCGAGGACACAGAGAGAGAGAGCGAGGACACAGAGAGAGAGCGAGGACACAGAGAGAGAGAGCGAGGACACAGAGAGAGAGCGAGGACACAGAGAGAGAGCGAGGACACAGAGAGAGAGCGAGGACACCGAGAGAGAGAGCGAGGACACAGAGAGAGAGAGCGAGGACACAGAGAGAGAGCGAGGACACCGAGAGAGAGAGCGAGGACACAGAGAGAGAGAGCGAGGACACAGAGAGAGAGAGCGAGGACACAGAGAGAGAGAGCGAGGACACAGAGAGAGAGAGCGAGGACACAGAGAGAGAGAGCGAGGACACAGAGAGAGAGAGCGAGGACACAGAGAGAGAGAGCGAGGACACAGAGAGAGAGAGCGAGGACACAGAGAGAGAGAGAGCGAGGACACAGAGAGAGAGAGCGAGGACACAGAGAGAGAGAGCGAGGACACAGAGAGAGAGAGCGAGGACACAGAGAGAGAGAGCGAGGACACAGAGAGAGAGAGCGAGGACACAGAGAGAGAACGAGGACACAGAGAGAGAGAGCGAGGACACAGAGAGAGAGAGCGAGGACACAGAGAGAGAGCGAGGACACAGGGAGAGAGCGAGGACACAGAGAGAGAGCGAGGACACAGAGAGAGAGCGAGGACACAGAGAGAGAGCGAGGACACAGAGAGAGAGCGAGGACACAGAGTGAGAGCGAGGACACAGAGAGAGAGCGAGGACACAGAGAGAGAGCGAGGAGACAGAGAGAGAGAGCGAGGAGACAGAGAGAGAGAGCGAGGACACAGAGAGAGAGAGCGAGGACACAGAGAGAGAGAGCGAGGACACAGAGAGAGAGAGCGAGGACACAGAGAGAGAGCGAGGACACAGAGAGAGAGCGAGGACACAGAGAGAGAGCGAGGACACAGAGAGAGAGCGAGGACACAGAGAGAGAGCGAGGACACAGAGAGAGAACGAGGACACAGAGAGAGAGCGAGGACACAGAGAGAGAGAGCGAGGACACAGAGAGAGAGAGCGAGGACACAGAGAGAGAGAGCGAGGACACAGAGAGAGAGCGAGGACACAGAGAGAGAGAGCGAGGACACAGAGAGAGAGAGCGAGGGAGAGAGAGAGCGAGGACACAGAGAGAGAGAGCGAGGACACAGAGAGAGAGAGCGAGGACACAGAGAGAGAGAGCGAGGACACAGAGTGAGAGAGCGAGGACACAGAGAGAGAGCGAGGACACAGAGAGAGAGCGAGGACACAGAGAGAGAGCGAGGACACAGAGAGAGAGAGCGAGGACACAGAGAGAGAGAGCGAGGACACAGAGAGAGAGAGCGAGGACACAGAGTGAGAGAGCGAGGACACAGAGAGAGAGCGAGGACACAGAGAGAGAGCGAGGACACAGAGAGAGAGCGAGGACACAGAGTGAGAGAACGAGGCCACAGAGAGAGAGAGCGAGGACACAGAGAGAGAGAGCGAGGACACAGAGAGAGAGAGTGAGGACACAGAGAGCGAGCGAGGACACAGAGAGAGAGCGAGGACACAGAGTGAGAGAGCGAGGACACAGAGTGAGAGCGAGGACAGAGAGTGAGAGCGAGGACACAGAGAGAGAGCGAGGACACAGAGAGAGAGCGACGACACAGAGAGAGAGCGAGGACACAGAGAGAGAGCAAGGACACAGAGAGAGAGCGAGGACACAGAGAGAGAGAACGAGGCCACAGAGAGAGAGAGCGAGGACACAGAGAGAGAACGAGGACACAGAGAGAGAGAGCGAGGACACAGAGAGAGAGAGCGAGGCCACAGAGAGAGAGAGCGAGGACACAGAGAGAGAGCGAGGACACAGAGAGAGAGCGAGGACACCGAGAGAGAGAGCGAGGACACAGAGAGAGAGAGCGAGGACACAGAGAGAGAGCGAGGACACCGAGAGAGAGAGCGAGGACACAGAGAGAGAGAGCGAGGACACAGAGAGAGAGAGCGAGGACACAGAGAGAGAGAGCGAGGACACAGAGAGAGAGAGCGAGGACACAGAGAGAGAGAGCGAGGACACAGAGAGAGAGAGCGAGGACACAGAGAGAGAGAGCGAGGACACAGAGAGAGAGAGAGCGAGGACACAGAGAGAGAGAGCGAGGACACAGAGAGAGAGAGCGAGGACACAGAGAGAGAGAGCGAGGACACAGAGAGAGAGAGCGAGGACACAGAGAGAGAGAGCGAGGACACAGAGAGAGAACGAGGACACAGAGAGAGAGAGCGAGGACACAGAGAGAGAGAGCGAGGACACAGAGAGAGAGCGAGGACACAGGGAGAGAGCGAGGACACAGAGAGAGAGCGAGGACACAGAGAGAGAGCGAGGACACAGAGAGAGAGCGAGGACACAGAGAGAGAGCGAGGACACAGAGTGAGAGCGAGGACACAGAGAGAGAGCGAGGACACAGAGAGAGAGCGAGGAGACAGAGAGAGAGAGCGAGGAGACAGAGAGAGAGAGCGAGGACACAGAGAGAGAGAGCGAGGACACAGAGAGAGAGAGCGAGGACACAGAGAGAGAGAGCGAGGACACAGAGAGAGAGCGAGGACACAGAGAGAGAGCGAGGACACAGAGAGAGAGCGAGGACACAGAGAGAGAGCGAGGACACAGAGAGAGAGCGAGGACACAGAGAGAGAACGAGGACACAGAGAGAGAGCGAGGACACAGAGAGAGAGAGCGAGGACACAGAGAGAGAGAGCGAGGACACAGAGAGAGAGAGCGAGGACACAGAGAGAGAGCGAGGACACAGAGAGAGAGAGCGAGGACACAGAGAGAGAGAGCGAGGGAGAGAGAGAGCGAGGACACAGAGAGAGAGAGCGAGGACACAGAGAGAGAGAGCGAGGACACAGAGAGAGAGAGCGAGGACACAGAGTGAGAGAGCGAGGACACAGAGAGAGAGCGAGGACACAGAGAGAGAGCGAGGACACAGAGAGAGAGCGAGGACACAGAGAGAGAGAGCGAGGACACAGAGAGAGAGAGCGAGGACACAGAGAGAGAGAGCGAGGACACAGAGTGAGAGAGCGAGGACACAGAGAGAGAGCGAGGACACAGAGAGAGAGCGAGGACACAGAGAGAGAGCGAGGACACAGAGTGAGAGAACGAGGCCACAGAGAGAGAGAGCGAGGACACAGAGAGAGAGAGCGAGGACACAGAGAGAGAGAGTGAGGACACAGAGAGCGAGCGAGGACACAGAGAGAGAGCGAGGACACAGAGTGAGAGAGCGAGGACACAGAGTGAGAGCGAGGACACAGAGTGAGAGAGCGAGGACACAGAGAGAGAGCGAGGACACAGAGAGAGAGCGAGGACACAGAGAGAGAGAACGAGGACACAGAGAGAGAGAGCGAGGACACAGAGAGAGAGCGATGACACAGAGTGAGAGAGCGAGGACACAGAGAGAGAGCGAGGACACAGAGAGAGAGAGCGAGGACAGAGAGAGAGAGCGAGGCCACAGAGAGAGAGAGCGAGGACACAGAGAGAGAGCGAGGACAGAGAGTGAGAGCGAGGACACAGAGAGAGAGCGAGGACACAGAGAGAGAGCGACGACACAGAGAGAGAGCGAGGACACAGAGAGAGAGCAAGGACACAGAGAGAGAGCGAGGACACAGAGAGAGAGAACGAGGCCACAGAGAGAGAGAGCGAGGACACAGAGAGAGAACGAGGACACAGAGAGAGAGAGCGAGGACACAGAGAGAGAGAGCGAGGACACAGAGAGAGAGAGCGAGGACACAGAGAGCGAGAGCGAGGACACAGAGAGAGAGAGCGAGGACACAGAGAGAGAGAGAGAGCGAGGACACAGAGAGAGAGAGCGAGGCCACAGAGAGAGAGAGCGAGGACACAGAGAGAGAGCGAGGACACAGAGAGAGAGAGCGAGGACACAGAGAGAGAGAGCGAGGACACAGAGAGAGAGAGCGAGGACACAGAGAGAGAGCGAGGACACAGAGAGAGAGAGCGAGGACACAGAGAGAGAGCGAGGACACAGAGAGAGAGCGAGGACACAGAGAGAGAGCGAGGACACCGAGAGAGAGAGCGAGGACACAGAGAGAGAGAGCGAGGACACAGAGAGAGAGCGAGGACACCGAGAGAGAGAGCGAGGACACCGAGAGAGAGAGCGAGGACACCGAGAGAGAGAGCGAGGACACAGAGAGAGAGAGCGAGGACACAGAGAGAGAGAGCGAGGACACAGAGAGAGAGAGCGAGGACACAGAGAGAGAGAGCGAGGACACAGAGAGAGAGAGCGAGGACACAGAGAGAGAGAGCGAGGACACAGAGAGAGAGAGCGAGGACACAGAGAGAGAGAGCGAGGACACAGAGAGAGAGAGCGAGGCCACAGAGAGAGAGAGCGAGGACACAGAGAGAGAGAGCGAGGCCACAGAGAGAGAGCGAGGACACAGAGAGAGAGCGAGGACACAGAGAGAGAGAGCGAGGACACAGAGAGAGAGAGCGAGGACACAGAGAGAGAGAGAGCGAGGACACAGAGAGAGAGCGAGGACACAGAAAGAGAGCGAGGACACAGAGAGAGAGAGCGAGGACACAGAGAGAGAGAGCGAGGACACAGAGAGAGAGAGCGAGGACACAGAGAGAGAGAACGAGGACACAGAGAGAGAGAGCGAGGACACAGAGAGAGAGAGCGAGGACACAGAGAGAGAGAGCGAGGACACAGAGAGAGAGCGAGGACACAGAGAGAGAGCGAGGACACAGAGAGAGCGAGGACACAGAGAGAGAGCGAGGACACAGAGAGAGAGCGAGGACACAGAGAGAGAGAGCGAGGACACAGAGAGAGAGAGCGAGGACACAGAGAGAGAGAGCGAGGACACAGAGAGAGCGAGGACACAGAGAGAGAGAGCGAGGACACAGAGAGAGAGAGAGCGAGGACACAGAGAGAGCGAGGACACAGAGAGAGAGCGAGGACACAGAGAGAGAACGAGGACACAGAGAGAGAGAGCGAGGACACAGAGAGAGAGAGCGAGGACACAGAGAGAGAGCGAGGACACAGAGAGAGAGCGAGGACACAGAGAGAGAGCGAGGACACAGAGTGAGAGCGAGGACACAGAGAGAGAGCGAGGAGACAGAGAGAGAGAGCGAGGAGACAGAGAGAGAGAGCGAGGACACAGAGAGAGAGAGCGAGGACACAGAGAGAGAGAGCGAGGACACAGAGAGAGAGAGCGAGGACACAGAGAGAGCGAGGACACAGAGAGAGAGAGCGAGGCCACAGAGAGAGAGAGCGAGGCCACAGAGAGAGAGAGCGAGGCCACAGAGAGAGAGAGCGAGGCCACAGAGAGAGAGAGCGAGGCCACAGAGAGAGAGAGCGAGGCCACAGAGAGAGAGAGCGAGGCCACAGAGAGAGAGAGCGAGGCCACAGAGAGAGAGAGCGAGGCCACAGAGAGAGAGCGAGGACACAGAGAGAGAGCGAGGGAGAGAGAGAGAGAGCGAGGACACAGAGAGAGAGAGAGCGAGGACACAGAGAGAGAGCGAGGACACAGAGAGAGAGCAAGGACACAGAGAGAGAGCGAGGAGACAGAGAGAGAGAGCGAGGACACAGAGAGAGAGCGAGGACACAGAGAGAGAGCGAGGAGACAGAGAGAGAGAGCGAGGACACAGAGAGTGAGCGAGGACACAGAGAGTGAGCGAGGACACAGAGAGAGAGCGAGGAGACAGAGAGAGAGAGCGAGGACACAGAGTGAGAGCGAGGACACAGAGTGAGAGCGAGGACACAGAGAGAGAGCGAGGACACAGAGAGAGAGAGAGAGGCCACAGAGAGAGAGAGCGAGGACACAGAGAGAGAGAGCGAGGACACAGAGAGAGAGAGCGAGGACACAGAGAGAGAGCGAGGCCACAGAGAGAGAGAGCGAGGACACAGAGAGAGAGAGCGAGGACACAGAGAGAGAGCGAGGACACAGAGAGAGAACGAGGACACAGAGAGAGAACGAGGACACAGAGAGAGAGCGAGGACACAGAGAGAGAACGAGGACACAGAGAGAGAGAGCGAGGACACAGAGAGAGAGCGAGGACACAGAGAGAGAGAGCGAGGACACAGAGAGAGAGCGAGGACACAGAGAGAGAGCGAGGACACAGAGAGAGAGCCGGGACACAGAGAGAGAGCCGGGACACAGAGAGAGAGCCGGGACACAGAGAGAGAGAGCGAGGACACAGAGAGAGAGCGAGGACACAGAGAGAGAGAGCGAGGACACAGAGAGAGAGCGAGGACACAGAGAGAGAGAGCGAGGACACAGAGAGAGAGAGCGAGGACACAGAGAGAGAGAGCGAGGACACAGAGAGAGAGCGAGGACACAGAGAGAGAGAGCGAGGACACAGAGAGAGAGAGCGAGGGAGAGAGAGAGCGAGGACACAGAGAGAGAGAGCGAGGACACAGAGAGAGAGAGCGAGGACACAGAGAGAGAGAGCGAGGACACAGAGTGAGAGAGCGAGGACACAGAGAGAGAGCGAGGACACAGAGAGAGAGCGAGGACACAGAGAGAGAGAGCGAGGACACAGAGAGAGAGAGCGAGGACACAGAGAGAGAGAGCGAGGACACAGAGTGAGAGAGCGAGGACACAGAGAGAGAGCGAGGACACAGAGAGAGAGCGAGGACACAGAGAGAGAGCGAGGACACAGAGTGAGAGAACGAGGCCACAGAGAGAGAGAGCGAGGACACAGAGAGAGAGAGCGAGTACACAGAGAGAGAGAGCGAGGACACAGAGAGAGAGAGTGAGGACACAGAGAGCGAGCGAGGACACAGAGAGAGAGCGAGGACACAGAGTGAGAGAGCGAGGACACAGAGTGAGAGAGCGAGGACACAGAGTGAGAGAGCGAGGACACAGAGAGAGAGCGAGGACACAGAGAGAGAGCGAGGACACAGAGAGAGAGAACGAGGACACAGAGAGAGAGAGCGAGGACACAGAGAGAGAGCGATGACACAGAGTGAGAGAGCGAGGACACAGAGAGAGAGCGAGGACACAGAGAGAGAGAGCGAGGACAGAGAGAGAGAGCGAGGCCACAGAGAGAGAGAGCGAGGACACAGAGAGAGAGCGAGGACAGAGAGTGAGAGCGAGGACACAGAGAGAGAGCGAGGACACAGAGAGAGAGCGAGGACACAGAGAGAGAGCGAGGACACAGAGAGAGAGCGAGGACACAGAGAGAGAGCGAGGACACAGAGAGAGAGCGAGGACACAGAGAGAGAGAACGAGGCCACAGAGAGAGAGAGCGAGGACACAGAGAGAGAACGAGGACACAGAGAGAGCGAGGAGACAGAGAGAGAGAGCAAGGACACAGAGAGAGAGAGCGAGGACACAGAGAGAGAGTGAGCGAGGACACAGAGAGAGAGAGCGAGGACACAGAGAGAGAGAGCGAGGACACAGAGAGAGAGAGCGAGGACACAGAGAGAGAGAGCGAGGACACAGAGAGAGAGAGCGAGGACACAGAGAGAGAGAGCGAGGACACAGAGAGAGAGCGAGGACACAGAGAGAGAGCGAGGACACAGAGAGAGAGAGCGAGGACACAGAGAGAGAGAGCGAGGACACAGAGAGAGAGCGAGGACACAGAGAGAGAGAGCGAGGACACAGAGAGAGAGCGAGGACACAGAGAGAGAGCGAGGACACAGAGAGAGAGCGAGGACACTGAGAGAGAGAGCGAGGACACAGAGAGAGAGAGCGAGGACACAGAGAGAGAGCGAGGACACCGAGAGAGAGAGCGAGGACACCGAGAGAGAGAGCGAGGACACCGAGAGAGAGAGCGAGGACACAGAGAGAGAGAGCGAGGCCACAGAGAGAGAGAGCGAGGACACAGAGAGAGAGAGCGAGGCCACAGAGAGAGAGCGAGGACACAGAGAGAGAGCGAGGACACAGAGAGAGAGCGAGGACACAGAGAGAGAGAGCGAGGACACAGAGAGAGAGCGAGGACACAGAGAGAGAGAGCGAGGACACAGAGAGAGAGAGCGAGGCCACAGAGAGAGAGCGAGGACACAGAGAGAGAGCGAGGACACAGAGAGAGAGAGCGAGGACACAGAGAGAGAGAGCGGGGACACAGAGAGAGAGAGCGAGGACACAGAGAGAGAGCGAGGACACAGAGAGAGAGCGAGGACACAGAGAGAGAGAGCGAGGACACAGAGAGAGAGAGCGAGGACACAGAGAGAGAGAGCGAGGACACAGAGAGAGAGAGCGAGGACACAGAGAGAGAGCGAGGACACAGAGAGAGAGAACGAGGACACAGAGAGAGAGAGCGAGGACACAGAGAGAGAGAGCGAGGACACAGAGAGAGAGCGAGGACACAGAGAGAGAGCGAGGACACAGAGAGAGAGCGAGGACACAGAGAGAGAGCGAGGACACAGAGAGAGAGCGAGGACACAGAGAGAGAGCGAGGACACAGAGAGAGAGCGAGGACACAGAGAGAGAGCGAGGACACAGAGAGAGAGCGAGGACACAGAGTGAGAGCGAGGACACAGAGAGAGAGCGAGGACACAGAGAGAGAGCGAGGAGACAGAGAGAGAGAGCGAGGAGACAGAGAGAGAGAGCGAGGACACAGAGAGAGAGAGCGAGGACACAGGGAGAGAGAGCGAGGACACAGAGAGAGAGCGAGGACACAGAGAGAGAGCGAGGACACAGAGAGAGAGCGAGGACACAGAGAGAGAGCGAGGACACAGAGAGAGAGCGAGGACACAGAGAGAGAGCGAGGACACAGAGAGAGAGCGAGGACACAGAGAGAGAACGAGGACACAGAGAGAGAGAGCGAGGACACAGAGAGAGAGAGCGAGGACACAGAGAGAGAGAGCGAGGACACAGAGAGAGAGCGAGGACACAGAGAGAGAGCGACGACACAGAGAGAGAGCGAGGACACAGAGAGAGAGCGAGGACACAGAGAGAGAGCGAGGACACAGAGAGAGAGCGAGGACACAGAGAGAGAGAGCGAGGGAGAGAGAGAGCGAGGACACAGAGAGAGAGAGCGAGGACACAGAGAGAGAGAGCGAGGACACAGAGAGAGAGAGCGAGGACACAGAGAGAGAGAGCGAGGACACAGAGAGAGAGAGCGAGGACACAGAGAGAGAGAGCGAGGACACAGAGAGAGAGAGCGAGGACACAGAGAGAGAGAGCGAGGAGAAAGAGAGAGAGAGCGAGGACACAGAGAGAGAGAGCGAGGACACAGAGAGAGAGAGCGAGGACACAGAGAGAGAGAGCGAGGACACAGAGAGAGAGAGCGAGGACACAGAGAGAGAGAGAGCGAGGACACAGAGAGATAGAGCGAGGACACAGAGAGAGAGCGAGGACACAGAGAGAGAGAGCGAGGACACAGAGAGAGAGCGAGGACACAGAGAGAGAGAGCGAGGACACAGAGAGAGAGAGCGAGGCCACAGAGAGAGAGCGAGGACACAGAGAGAGAGCGAGGACACAGAGAGAGAGAGCGAGGACACAGAGAGAGAGAGCGGGGACACAGAGAGAGAGAGCGAGGACACAGAGAGAGAGCGAGGACACAGAGAGAGAGCGAGGACACAGAGAGAGAGAGCGAGGACACAGAGAGAGAGAGCGAGGACACAGAGAGAGAGAGCGAGGACACAGAGAGAGAGAGCGAGGACACAGAGAGAGAGCGAGGACACAGAGAGAGAGAACGAGGACACAGAGAGAGAGAGCGAGGACACAGAGAGAGAGAGCGAGGACACAGAGAGAGAGCGAGGACACAGAGAGAGAGAGCGAGGACACAGAGAGAGAGAGCGAGGACACAGAGAGAGAGAGCGAGGACACAGAGAGAGAGCGAGGAGACAGAGAGAGAGAGCGAGGACACAGAGAGAGAGCGAGGACACAGAGAGAGAGAGCGAGGACACAGAGAGAGAGCGAGGACACAGAGAGAGAGCGAGGACACAGAGAGAGAGCGAGGACACAGAGAGAGAGCGAGGACACAGAGAGAGAGCGAGTACACAGAGAGAGAACGAGGACACAGAGAGAGAGAGCGAGGACACAGAGAGAGAGAGCGAGGACACAGAGAGAGAGAGCGAGGACACAGAGAGAGAGCGAGGACACAGAGAGAGAGCGAGGACACAGAGAGAGAGCGAGGACACAGAGAGAGAGCGAGGACACAGAGAGAGAGCGAGGACACAGAGTGAGAGCGAGGACACAGAGTGAGAGCGAGGACACAGAGAGAGAGCGAGGACACAGAGAGAGAGCGAGGACACAGAGAGAGAGAGCGAGGACACAGAGAGAGAGAGCGAGGACACAGAGAGAGAGAGCGAGGACACAGAGAGAGAGAGCGAGGACACAGAGAGAGAGAGCGAGGACACAGAGAGAGAGAGCGAGGACACAGAGAGAGAGAGCGAGGACACAGAGAGAGAGAGCGAGGACACAGAGAGAGAGAGCGAGGACACAGAGTGAGAGAGCGAGGACACAGAGAGAGAGCGAGGACACAGAGAGAGAGAGCGAGGACACAGAGAGAGAGAGCGAGGACACAGAGAGAGAGAGCGAGGACACAGAGAGAGAACGAGGCCACAGAGAGAGAGAGCGAGGACACAGAGAGAGAGAGCGAGGACACAGAGAGAGAGAGCGAGGACACAGAGAGAGAGAGCGAGGAGAAAGAGAGAGAGAGCGAGGACACAGAGAGAGAGAGCGAGGACACAGAGAGAGAGAGCGAGGACACAGAGAGAGAGAGCGAGGACACAGAGAGAGAGAGCGAGGACACAGAGAGAGAGAGCGAGGACACAGAGAGAGAGCGAGGACACAGAGAGAGAGCGAGGACACAGAGAGAGAGCGAGGACACAGAGAGAGAGCGAGGACACAGAGAGAGAGCGACGACACAGAGAGAGAGCGACGACACAGAGAGAGAGCGAGGACACAGAGAGAGAGCGAGGACACAGAGAGAGAGCGAGGACACAGAGAGAGAGCGAGGACACAGAGAGAGAGAGCGAGGACACAGAGAGAGAGAGCGAGGACACAGAGAGAGAGCGAGGACACAGAGAGAGAGCGAGGACACAGAGAGAGAGCGAGGACACAGAGAGAGAGCGAGTACACAGAGAGAGAACGAGGACACAGAGAGAGAGAGCGAGGACACAGAGAGAGAGAGCGAGGACACAGAGAGAGAGAGCGAGGACACAGAGAGAGAGAGCGAGGACACAGAGAGAGAGAGCGAGGACACAGAGAGAGAGAGCGAGGACACAGAGAGAGAGCGAGGACACAGAGAGAGAGCGAGGACACAGAGAGAGAGCGAGGACACAGAGAGAGAGCGAGGACACAGAGTGAGAGCGAGGACACAGAGAGAGAGCGAGGACACAGAGAGAGAGCGAGGACACAGAGAGAGAGAGCGAGGACACAGAGAGAGAGAGCGAGGACACAGAGAGAGAGAGCGAGGACACAGAGAGAGAGAGCGAGGACACAGAGAGAGAGAGCGAGGACACAGAGAGAGAGAGCGAGGACACAGAGAGAGAGAGCGAGGACACAGAGAGAGAGAGCGAGGACACAGAGTGAGAGAGCGAGGACACAGAGAGAGAGCGAGGACACAGAGAGAGAGCGAGGACACAGAGAGAGAGAGCGAGGACACAGAGAGAGAGAGCGAGGACACAGAGAGAGAACGAGGACACAGAGAGAGAGAGCGAGGACACAGAGAGAGAGAGCGAGGACACAGAGAGAGAGAGCGAGGACACAGAGAGAGAGAGCGAGGAGAAAGAGAGAGAGAGCGAGGACACAGAGAGAGAGAGCGAGGACACAGAGAGAGAGAGCGAGGACACAGAGAGAGAGAGCGAGGACACAGAGAGAGAGAGCGAGGACACAGAGAGAGAGAGCGAGGACACAGAGAGAGAGAGCGAGGACACAGAGAGAGAGCGAGGACACAGAGAGAGAGCGAGGACACAGAGAGAGAGCGAGGACACAGAGAGAGAGCGACGACACAGAGAGAGAGCGAGGACACAGAGAGAGAGCGAGGACACAGAGAGAGAGCGAGGACACAGAGAGAGAGCGAGGACACAGAGAGAGAGCGAGGACACAGAGAGAGAGCGAGGACACAGAGAGAGAGCGAGGACACAGAGAGAGAGAACGAGGACACAGAGAGAGAGAACGAGGACACAGAGAGAGAGCGAGGCCACAGAGAGAGAGAACGAGGACACAGAGAGAGAGCGAGGCCACAGAGAGAGAGCGAGGACACAGAGAGAGAGCGAGGACACAGAGTGAGAGCGAGGACACAGAGAGAGAGAGCGAGGACACAGAGAGAGAGAGCGAGGACACAGAGAGAGAGCGAGGACACAGAGAGAGAGAACGAGGCCACAGAGAGAGAGAGCGAGGACACAGAGAGAGAGCGACGACACAGAGAGAGAGCGAGGACACAGAGAGAGAGCGAGGACACAGAGAGAGAGCGAGGACACAGAGAGAGAGCGAGGACACAGAGAGAGAGAACGAGGACACAGAGAGAGAGAACGAGGACACAGAGAGAGAGCGAGGCCACAGAGAGAGAGAACGAGGACACAGAGAGAGAGCGAGGACACAGAGAGAGAGAACGAGGCCACAGAGAGAGAGAGCGAGGACACAGAGAGAGAGCGAGGACACAGAGAGAGAGCGAGGACACAGAGAGAGAGAGCGAGGACACAGAGAGAGAGAGCGAGGACACAGAGAGAGAGAGCGAGGACACAGAGAGAGAGAGCGAGGACACAGAGAGAGAGCGAGGAGACAGAGAGAGAGAGCGAGGACACAGAGAGAGAGCGAGGACACAGAGAGAGAGAGCGAGGACACAGAGAGAGAGCGAGGACACAGAGAGAGAGCGAGGACACAGAGAGAGAGCGAGGAGACAGAGAGAGAGAGGGAGGACACAGAGAGAGAGCGAGGACACAGAGAGAGAGCGAGGACACAGAGAGAGAGCGAGGACACAGAGAGAGAGCGAGGACACAGAGAGAGAGCGAGGACACAGAGAGAGAGCGAGGACACAGAGAGAGAGCGAGGACACAGAGAGAGAGCGAGGACACAGAGAGAGAGAGCGAGGACACAGAGAGAGAGAGCGAGGACACAGAGAGAGAGAGCGAGGACACAGAGAGAGAGAGCGAGGACACAGAGAGAGAGAGCGAGGACACAGAGAGAGAGAGCGAGGACACAGAGAGAGAGAGCGAGGACACAGAGAGAGAGAGCGAGGACACAGAGAGAGAGAGCGAGGACACAGAGAGAGAGAGCGAGGACACAGAGAGAGAGCGAGGACACAGAGAGAGAGAGCGAGGACACAGAGAGAGAGAGCGAGGGAGAGAGAGAGCGAGGACACAGAGAGAGCGAGGACACAGAGAGAGAGAGCGAGGACACAGAGAGAGAGAGCGAGGACACAGAGAGAGAGCGAGGAGACAGAGAGAGAGAGCGAGGACACAGAGAGAGAGCGAGGACACAGAGAGAGAGAGCGAGGACACAGAGAGAGAGCGAGGACACAGAGAGAGAGCGAGGACACAGAGAGAGAGCGAGGAGACAGAGAGAGAGAGGGAGGACACAGAGAGAGAGCGAGGACACAGAGAGAGAGCGAGGACACAGAGAGAGAGCGAGGACACAGAGAGAGAGCGAGGACACAGAGAGAGAGCGAGGACACAGAGAGAGAGCGAGGACACAGAGAGAGAGCGAGGACACAGAGAGAGAGCGAGGACACAGAGAGAGAGCGAGGACACAGAGAGAGAGCGAGGACACAGAGAGAGAGCGAGGACACAGAGAGAGAGCGAGGACACAGAGAGAGAGCGAGGACACAGAGAGAGAGCGAGGACACAGAGAGAGAGCGAGGACACAGAGAGAGAGCGAGGACACAGAGAGAGAGCGAGGACACAGAGAGAGAGAGCGAGGACACAGAGAGAGAGCGAGGACACAGAGAGAGAGCGAGGACACAGAGAGAGAGCGAGGACACAGAGAGAGAGCGAGGACACAGAGAGAGAGCGAGGACACAGAGAGAGAGAGCGAGGACACAGAGAGAGAGCGAGGACACAGAGAGAGAGAGCGAGGACACAGAGAGAGAGAGAGCGAGGACACAGAGAGAGAGAGAGCGAGGACACAGAGAGAGAGCGAGGACACAGAGAGAGAGAGCGAGGACACAGAGAGAGAGAGCGAGGGAGAGAGAGAGCGAGGACACAGAGAGAGAGAGCGAGGACACAGAGAGAGAGAGCGAGGACACAGAGAGAGAGAGCGAGGACACAGAGAGAGAGAGCGAGGACACAGAGTGAGAGAGCGAGGACACAGAGAGAGAGCGAGGACACAGAGAGAGAGCGAGGACACAGAGAGAGAGAGCGAGGACACAGAGAGAGAGAGCGAGGACACAGAGAGAGAGAGCGAGGACACAGAGAGAGAGAGCGAGGACACAGAGTGAGAGAGCGAGGACACAGAGAGAGAGCGAGGACACAGAGAGAGAGCGAGGACACAGAGAGAGAGCGAGGACACAGTGTGAGTGAACGAGGCCACAGAGAGAGAGAGCGAGGACACAGAGAGAGAGAGCGAGGACACAGAGAGAGAGAGCGAGGACACAGAGAGAGAGAGCGAGGACACAGAGAGAGAGAGCGAGGACACAGAGAGAGAGCGAGGACACAGAGAGAGAGCGAGGACACAGAGAGAGAGAGCGAGGACACAGAGAGAGAGAGCGAGGACACAGAGAGAGAGAGCGAGGACACAGAGAGAGAGAGCGAGGACACAGAGAGAGAGCGAGGACACAGAGAGAGAGAGCGAGGACACAGAGAGACAGAGCGAGGACACAGAGAGAGAGAGCGAGGACACAGAGAGAGAGCGAGGACACAGAGAGAGAGCGAGGACACAGAGAGAGAGCGAGGACACAGAGAGAGAGCGAGGACACAGAGAGCGAGGACACAGAGTGAGAGCGAGGACACAGAGAGAGAGAGCGAGGACACAGAGTGAGAGAGCGAGGACACAGAGAGAGAGCGAGGACACAGAGAGAGAGCGAGGACACAGAGAGAGAGAGCGAGGACACAGAGAGAGAGAGCGAGGACACAGAGAGAGAGAGCGAGGACACAGAGAGAGAGCGAGGACACAGAGAGAGAGCGAGGACACAGAGAGAGAGCGAGGACACAGAGAGAGAGCGAGGACACAGAGAGAGAGCGAGGACACAGAGAGAGAGCGAGGACACAGAGTGAGAGCGAGGACACAGAGAGAGAGCGAGGACACAGAGAGAGAGAGCGAGGACACAGAGAGAGAGAGCGAGGACACAGAGAGAGAGAGCGAGGACACAGAGAGAGAGAGCGAGGACACAGAGAGAGAGAGCGAGGACACAGAGAGAGAGAGCGAGGACACAGAGAGAGCGAGGACACAGAGAGAGAACGAGGACACAGAGAGAGAGAGCGAGGACACAGAGAGAGAGAGCGAGGACACAGAGAGAGAGAGCGAGGACACAGAGAGAGAGAGCGAGGAGACAGAGAGAGAGAGCGAGGACACAGAGAGAGAGAGCGAGGCCACAGAGAGAGAGCGAGGACACAGAGAGAGAGCGAGGACACAGAGAGAGCGAGGACACAGAGAGAGCGAGGACACAGAGAGAGCGAGGACACAGAGAGAGCGAGGACACAGAGAGAGCGAGGACACAGAGAGAGAACGAGGACACAGAGAGAGAACGAGGACACAGAGAGAGAGAGCGAGGACACAGAGAGAGAGAGCGAGGACACAGAGAGAGAGAGCGAGGACACAGAGAGAGAGAGCGAGGACACAGAGAGAGAGAGCGAGGACACACAGAGAGAGAGCGAGGACACAGAGAGAGAGCGAGGACACAGAGAGAGAACGAGGACACAGAGAGAGAGAGCGAGGACACAGAGAGAGAGAGCGAGGACACAGAGAGAGAGAGCGAGGACACAGAGAGAGAGAGCGAGGAGACAGAGAGAGAGAGCGAGGACACAGAGAGAGAGAGCGAGGCCACAGAGAGAGAGCGAGGACACAGAGAGAGAGCGAGGACACAGAGAGAGAGCGAGGACACAGAGAGAGAGAGCGAGGACACAGAGAGAGCGAGGACACAGAGAGAGCGAGGACACAGAGAGAGAGCGAGGACACAGAGAGAGCGAGGACACAGAGAGAGAACGAGGACACAGAGAGAGAACGAGGACACAGAGAGAGAGAGCGAGGACACAGAGAGAGAGAGCGAGGACACAGAGAGAGAGCGAGGACACAGAGAGAGAACGAGGACACAGAGAGAGAGAGCGAGGACACAGAGAGAGAGAGCGAGGACACAGAGAGAGAGAGCGAGGACACAGAGAGAGAGCGAGGAGACAGAGAGAGAGAGCGAGGAGACAGAGAGAGAGAGCGAGGACAGAGAGAGAGAGAGCGAGGACACAGAGAGAGAGAGCGAGGACACAGAGAGAGAGAGCGAGGACACAGAGAGAGAGCGAGGAAACAGAGAGAGAGAGCGAGGACAGAGAGAGAGAGCGAGGCCACAGAGAGAGAGAGCGAGGCCACAGAGAGAGAGCGAGGACAGAGAGTGAGAGCGAGGACACAGAGAGAGAGCGAGGACACAGAGAGAGAGCGAGGACACAGAGAGAGAGCGAGGACACAGAGAGAGAGCGAGGACACAGAGAGAGAGAACGAGGCCACAGAGAGAGAGAGCGAGGACACAGAGAGAGAACGAGGACACAGAGAGAGAGCGAGGAGACAGAGAGAGAGAGCGAGGACACAGAGAGAGAGAGCGAGGACACAGAGAGAGAGAGCGAGGACACAGAGAGAGAGAGCGAGGACACAGAGAGAGAGAGCGAGGACACAGAGAGAGAGAGCGAGGACACAGAGAGAGAGAGCGAGGACACAGAGAGAGAGAGCGAGGACACAGAGAGAGAGAGCGAGGACACAGAGAGAGAGAGCGAGGCCACAGAGAGAGAGAGCGAGGACACAGAGAGAGAGCGAGGACACAGAGAGAGAGCGAGGACACAGAGAGAGAGAGCGAGGACACAGAGAGAGAGCGAGGACACAGAGAGAGAGAGCGAGGACACAGAGAGAGAGAGCGAGGACACAGAGAGAGAGAGCGAGGACACAGAGAGAGAGCGAGGACACAGAGAGAGAGAGCGAGGACACAGAGAGAGAGCGAGGACACAGAGAGAGAGCGAGGACACAGAGAGAGAGAGCGAGGACACAGAGAGAGAGAGCGAGGACACAGAGAGAGAGAGCGAGGACACAGAGAGAGAGAGCGAGGACACAGAGAGAGAGAGCGAGGACACAGAGAGAGAGAGCGAGGACACAGAGAGAGAGAGCGAGGACACAGAGAGAGAGCGAGGACACAGAGAGAGAGAACGAGGACACAGAGAGAGAGAGCGAGGACACAGAGAGAGAGAGCGAGGACACAGAGAGAGAGCGAGGACACAGAGAGAGAGCGAGGACACAGAGAGAGAGCGAGGACACAGAGAGAGAGCGAGGACACAGAGAGAGAGCGAGGACACAGAGTGAGAGCGAGGACACAGAGAGAGAGCGAGGACACAGAGAGAGAGCGAGGAGACAGAGAGAGAGAGCGAGGAGACAGAGAGAGAGCGAGGACACAGAGAGAGAGAGCGAGGACACAGAGAGAGAGAGCGAGGACACAGAGAGAGAGCGAGGACACAGAGAGAGAGCGAGGACACAGAGAGAGAGCGAGGACACAGAGAGAGAGAGCGAGGACACAGAGAGAGAGAGCGAGGACACAGAGAGAGAGAGCGAGGACACAGAGAGAGAGAGCGAGGACACAGAGAGAGAGAGCGAGGACACAGAGAGAGAGCGAGGACACAGAGAGAGAGCGAGGACACAGAGAGAGAGCGAGGACACAGAGAGAGAGCGAGGACACAGAGAGAGAGCGAGGACACAGAGAGAGAGCGAGGACACAGAGAGAGAGCGAGGACACAGAGAGAGAGCGAGGACACAGAGAGAGAGAGCGAGGACACAGAGAGAGAGAGCGAGGACACAGAGAGAGAGAGCGAGGACACAGAGAGAGAGAGCGAGGACACAGAGAGAGAGAGCGAGGACACAGAGAGAGAGAGCGAGGACACAGAGAGAGCGAGGACACAGAGAGAGAGCGAGGACACAGAGAGAGAACGAGGACACAGAGAGAGAGAGCGAGGACACAGAGAGAGAGAGCGAGGACACAGAGAGAGAGAGCGAGGAGACAGAGAGAGAGAGCGAGGACACAGAGAGAGAGAGCGAGGCCACAGAGAGAGAGCGAGGACACAGAGAGAGAGCGAGGACACAGAGAGAGAGAGCGAGGACACAGAGAGAGCGAGGACACAGAGAGAGCGAGGACACAGAGAGAGCGAGGACACAGAGAGAGAGCGAGGACACAGAGAGAGAGCGAGGACACAGAGAGAGAGCGAGGAGACAGAGAGAGAGAGCGAGGAGACAGAGAGAGAGAGCGAGGACACAGAGAGAGAGAGCGAGGACACAGAGAGAGAGAGCGAGGACACAGAGAGAGAGCGAGGACACAGAGAGAGAGCGAGTACACAGAGAGAGAACGAGGACACAGAGAGAGAGAGCGAGGACACAGAGAGAGAGAGCGAGGACACAGAGAGAGAGAGCGAGGACACAGAGAGAGAGAGCGAGGACACAGAGAGAGAGAGCGAGGACACAGAGAGAGAGCGAGGACACAGAGAGAGAGCGAGGACACAGAGAGAGAGCGAGGACACAGAGAGAGAGCGAGGACACAGAGAGAGAGCGAGGACACAGAGAGAGAGCGAGGACACAGAGAGAGAGCGAGGACACAGAGAGAGAGCGAGGACACAGAGAGAGAGCGAGGACACAGAGAGAGAGAGCGAGGACACAGAGAGAGAGAGCGAGGACACAGAGAGAGAGAGCGAGGACACAGAGAGAGAGAGCGAGGACACAGAGAGAGAGAGCGAGGACACAGAGAGAGAGAGCGAGGACACAGAGAGAGCGAGGACACAGAGAGAGAGCGAGGACACAGAGAGAGAACGAGGACACAGAGAGAGAGAGCGAGGACACAGAGAGAGAGAGCGAGGACACAGAGAGAGAGAGCGAGGAGACAGAGAGAGAGAGCGAGGACACAGAGAGAGAGAGCGAGGCCACAGAGAGAGAGCGAGGACACAGAGAGAGAGCGAGGACACAGAGAGAGAGAGCGAGGACACAGAGAGAGCGAGGACACAGAGAGAGCGAGGACACAGAGAGAGCGAGGACACAGAGAGAGAGCGAGGACACAGAGAGAGAGAGCGAGGACACAGAGAGAGCGAGGACACAGAGAGAGCGAGGACACAGAGAGAACGAGGACACAGAGAGAACGAGGACACAGAGAGAGAGAGCGAGGACACAGAGAGAGAGAGCGAGGACACAGAGAGAGAGCGAGGACACAGAGAGAGAGAGCGAGGACACAGAGAGAGCGAGGACACAGAGAGAGCGAGGACACAGAGAGAGCGAGGACACAGAGAGAGAACGAGGACACAGAGAGAGAACGAGGACACAGAGAGAGAGAGCGAGGACACAGAGAGAGAGCGAGGACACAGAGAGAGCGAGGACACAGAGAGAGAGAGCGAGGACAGAGAGAGAGAGCGAGGACACAGAGAGAGAGAGCGAGGACACAGAGAGAGAGAGCGAGGACACAGAGAGAGAGAGCGAGGACACAGAGAGAGAGCGAGGACACAGAGAGAGAGAGCGAGGACAGAGAGAGAGAGATACTCAGCATCAGAGAGACAGAGAGAGAGAGCGAGACACAGAGAGAGAGAGCGAGGACACAGAGAGAGAGAGCGAGGACACAGAGAGAGAGGAGCGAGGGACACAGAGAGAGAGGCGAGGGACACAGAGAGAGAGAACGAGGACACAGAGAGAGA